>NW_020654576.1:0-6019 GCF_003589595.1 Hyposmocoma kahamanoa
ACACGTAGTCTTCAATTTTGTAATATGATTTTTCGATCAAAATATGTATAGAGGGAAAGTTTATGATGACGTCACCGAAGAATGAACTGTCAATGTGATTTTGTTGTAATTTCCCAATAAAGAGAGAAGTTTAGAAGCAGTAGCTCGTCATGAAAATTACCATCTTACCTATTTCTGCCGCCAAGCTGTAATGTGAGCATTACTCCATTCCCAAACTCATGGTACCACAATTTCGTTTAACTAAGGTATAGAATTTTTTTGTGGGGAACGTATACAACGTTTTGACAATAAGAATCCGGAGCTTAGTTATTAAGATTATAATTTTTCAAAGGTTTAATTGAAAAGTCATATTCAAAAGTAGAAGGAAACGTGTTAGATAAATGTGTATGGAAGGACGACGTGGCTCCAGATTCCACACAAATTTGATTCAAAGCGTATTCCATAGCATTTAAGTTTATTTGAATAGAGCAATCCTTACAGTTTCTTTCTTATTACTATTTTTTTATCTATAAAATACATCGCTTATGATAAGTAAAAATGTTTCTGTACACCGCTACATAACATATTGTCAGTATTAAACACGAAAAAGAGGATAAGGAGATGTTCTTATATAGATAGATTATAATAGAGAAAGAGTGTCCAGTAGTGCACTGCGATAGGCTAATGAGGATGACGATATTAACGTGGCAGCCAACCAACCATACCTGGACTCGAACTAGGGTACACTCTACTACGAGTACCTGGGCAAAGAAATTCACTCCGAGGCATTATAAATAAATAAAACAAATTAATCCTACAGGGAATTGATCCTGGGACTTCTTCATGTTTTAACGCCTACTTTGCAAAGTATGTGGCTACTGAGGCTGTCACTGTAACGTACGGCTAACATGCTGGCCTGTCACGGGTTCGATTCCCGGGCCGGGAGAAATATTTGTATGGCCTACATTTATTTATTATATTACATAGAAGTAATTAAACTAAATGGTTTTGGAAAGTAATACAATCAACAGATAAGTGAAGAAACGGAGGTTTGTTATGGTCGTCCCAAGTCTTTAGCCTCTGCCTATTCCATTTATTTTATAATAACAAGTGACAGAACGAACAAGTCGCGCTCCTGGCGAGAAGCGACACGTTCATCCACAACAATTGCAGTGCCACCCAGAGCATTAAACCGCAAAGATCTGAGGGGCACTGCCACTGCGCCCGTCATCCTGACACATAAGTTGACAAGTCCCATTTGCCAGCTATTTCACCAGTTCGGAGTCAAAAGGCGTTAGATGTATGTGTATAGAGAAACTAGAAAACCTTATCTTTATACAAATTTCTCTACAAGTAACCAGCCTTGTTATTTTATAATCCCTAACACTGTTTTAATGTAACAGTCTTCAAATAAGGAACGGTGGAAATCATAAACTTCATATTATACATTCGATGATAAAAATCACAGTAAAAAAATATAAAATACATTAACATTAGCCCAATAACACTTGATACTTAACACCATCTTAAAACTGCATTTATTTTTAAATTTACTGCAAGTAACACTAAAACTTTTTAACAAAAAACAAACTTACAGAAGTACTTTTTCAAAATTTCGAATTTAAAGCCTAATTCTTCGATTTTTACCAATTTATTATGAAAAATACTAAAGTCATCAAAGGTCTTCTTATACTGGTTTTTTATAGCCTGTAAGCAGGTAATGTACGGACATTAATTACATATGCCGAGCTTCAAGTGTGGAAGAGACAGCGATATGGAAATGTACGCGTGTTAGAAAGAGACGAATAGAGTCATCTGTGCGCACGCGACGGCTTTTTATTTCACGCACACATACAATCGCTCGCGTACATGAATATGTAACTTATGTACCCGTTTGAGTACAGTCGAGGAATTTATTGGTTTACTGTTTTTTGTGAAAATTAAATAACAGTGAATAGTACTTGTGACGACATACTTTTGCTCTACATATAGCATACACAAACTGTATTTAGTATAATTATTAGGTAATACAAAGATCGAACACATAGAAAAAAATTCCTTCAGCCGGATGGCTGGATTCGATACCAAGTCTTCTAGCAAACCGTGCCAGATGCTATGCCCACATATATTTAGTATGACAACGATGTCAATCGTGAACGAAAAGTGCCAAGAATAAATTCATTATCAACCCATTATTCGTGTCACTACTAAACATAGGTTCCTCTAAAAAGAAGGTCTTAGTCCGCATGCCAAAGTAATAGGGCTCGGGAACTTCACACACGTAATTATGAGTTGCTACTAATTAAAATATGTGCGTAACAGAATAATTAAAGTCGATGTTACATGCCATCACAGGGACTCGAACCGTCGATCTCTCAATGACAAATTACAAGTAAAGTGTGGGCTACAGTGCACAAGGAGGTCAAAGAAAAAAATTTGCAGGGTACAGTCAAGAGCACGTCAAGCTTGGCACTTTGTACTTTGGACCGTTCTTATCGTAAGCGGCATAGAGTTGGATTTAAATCTTAAGTGCCAAGCTTGACTGGCGTTTTCTACACCAACAGGAGACTAGTTCTTAAAACCAAAAAGATAGAAAAGGAGCATTCACCACTTAATTGAAGAATAGGGTATATAATTTTTTCACATCTGTCTTCCAAAGTAGAAAGTACAAACAGATTTTTGAAGATTATGTGTCAAATATAACAGCGCCTTTAACAATCGCAAGAAGAACTAATATTTTTTTATACAAACGTTTTATACAGTTTTTCCTTCTACATTGCTTCTGTAGTAACTGTCACGATGTATCAGATGCCCAAACACCCTTCTCCACCAGTTCTCTATTGTCTTCAATAAGTTCATCTTTCCCTACACTATTTTTAACGTTTTCAGCATCGCATCTCATTTATTTCAAAGTGTAGTGATCGCAAAATTTAAAAAAACTCGCAGGTAGGTTTAGTTCAGCGATTGTACCTAACACATATAAGTTACTTTTCAACGTGTGCTCGGCTGTGTGCACGTATGTATGTGTTTTAACGGAAATTTCTAGTAGGTACTTGATGATTAATGCCAGACTTGACATTATGTACGATTGTGATCAAAAAATTGCTTTTACAGAAACCTCAATTACAATTTGTTGTGAAAGGTGGAATTTGAGCATTTGGCCATTGTTTTGCTTAAGTTAAAAGTTGATTTTAAAATGCTTTTCTCGAACATCACATAAAGTTCATGGCACTTGGTTATAGTGCTTTATTGTTCAGTTATGGTAGTCCTTTTGGAGAACGATTGATTCTAAATCGAAAAGTTTAACAGGGCAACCAAAAATACCACGTTCAACCCATAAAGTTTACGTGTAACAGTAATGTGATCATTACTGCGTTCTGGTTTTGAAGGGTAAGGGGGGGTACTGGTGAAATTACAGGCACATGGTACTTGTCAAGTTATATCTCAGTGGCAGTGCCCCTCCGATCTTTGCGGTTAAAGCTCTTAATTTTATTAAGAGAAATATTAATAAAATGGTCTAATAAAAAGGTCTGCAGGAAGAAATTTCTTATAGAAATAAGCAGTACCTTTTGTTTGTATTTTCCTTTTATTTAATGTATTCTGTGCTTTAACCTGTGCAATAAATATTATTAAAAAGAAAAACGTACACACTCAACATACGTACTCACTCAACATAGCCCCGCACTAGGGAAACCCTGTGTCGCGGATGCCATGGACACATACGTCGACAACCACAAATTACACCCAAACTCAAGAGAGAAATAAATGTAGGCCATAGAAATATTTCTCCCGGCCCGGAATCAAGCCTGGGACCTCTGCGTGGCATGGTAACCGTTCGGCCGCAGAGGCAGTTTAAAAAATCATTTGAAGTTCCAAAGAAGCAAATTGTAATCTATTATTAATGAAACTTTTTAAACCGGTAAATCGTCATAGCTAAGCCGTTAATGTGAACCGGTAATTGATTTATTTGGCTACAGTTACAATATTCCGATCGATACCACGTGTTTTCAATACAAATTCTGATAATTTAAATTTCTTTAATTATGATATCTTGTGAAAAACAACCGTGGTGGCCTAATGGGTCGACCTACCGTCTCTCGAGCAGAGGCCGTGGGTTTACCATGAGCGTTTCGGTGAAGAAAAACATGGTGATGCACGTCGAAGAAGGTTCACAACCCTTTTTTTTTTTGACGGGGGGAAATCTTTATGGATACCCCTGAGCCCAGGGAGACTCAGGGGTTATGTGGGGACTCTCCCTCCAGACTGGAGGGCCTACCCCACTAAAACCCCCCCGGGTTTCCCTCTCGCCGGTTGAGTCAGCGCCGTAGGATCAGTGAACATTCACCACGACGCCGCCCGGCCGCCCTAACTTACGCCAGGGCTCCCGCGCCAACGGAGGGGCGAGTCGGTTGTCCTCCGACCCGCCCCCCAGACGAGTGAGGCCGTGCAATGCAGGCTCCGGAGTCCCTGTCCAGAGCCCGCTGGTCTCACTAGGGGATCAGGCGAACAGCGAACTGCCTTCGCCTTCTCCCCTTACGTCTGCGCCGAAGCGGGTGCGCGTCTGCCGCGTCCTCGCGCACCCGCTCCGCGGCCTCCTTTTGCGACATAACCTCTGCGCAAAAGGAGGCCATCGCCTCCCAGGACTCCTCGCTATCGAGCATGGCGGCAACCAGGCTCGGCAGCGAGAGGTCCTGCCCTACAGTCCCCGTCAGAGTGCGGCGCTGCTCATCCCACCGGCTACACACCTCTAGGGTGTGCTGCGCGGTGTCATCCGCAGCGCCGCACTCGTGGCACGACGGGGACGGGTCCCTCCTCGCCACCTTGTGCAGGTAGTGACCGAAGCAACCGTGCCCGGTCAACACCTGCACAAGGTGGAAAGTTCACAACCCTAGGAAAACGTGTTAAGTTTCCAACCCACATTGGGCCAGTGTGGCGGGCTATGATTTACACCCTCGCCTAAAAGGTGACCACTGTCCAGCAGTGGGATGTATAAATTGGTTGAAGATAACATGCGATGTCATGTGATTGCAGCTTAAAAATTAACCTGACAATTAAACAGTTAATTTATTCTTAATTGTAGTAGGTAGCGTGCTAATAAGCAAAAAAAGATTACAATTCAATGAACTCAAATCTGAATCTGAACACAAATACACTTTTGATATTGTACGCTCTTTATTGCACAAAATCAAACTTAATTAAAAATATTTTTTTTTATGTATGTAAACATTTTATTGTACAAGAAAACATATTACGAATTTTTAACAAAGAAATAAAACGTTATTCGGTACGAAGGTGGGCTTATCCCACAAAGGGATTTCTTCCAGCTAACCTTTGAATAATTGAAAGGAAAGTCGCCAATAAAATCCAATAAATCATGAAAATGTTACATACTCAATAATACAAGAATAAATGTATGATGATCATATCAGAAGGAAGACATCCACCGCTGAACATAGGCCATTTCCTGCCTAGATCCATCGGATGCGACGTGCGAGATCATCTGTCCATCTAGTAGGGGGCTGTTCCACTGAACGCCTTCCGGTTCGTGGTCTCCATTCTAGAACCTTTCTTACGAGCTATGTGCCTTGCCCGTTGCCACTTCGACTTACAAATCCTTAGACCTATATTGGTCTCTTTCGTTCTTCTACGTACGTAGACAAAAGCCGAGGATTGCTCGCTCCATGGCTCATTGAGAAACTTTGAGCTTTTTTATGAGGCCCATAGTAGGTGACCACGTCTCATCACCGCCGTCGGCGTAGGTCATGATGATCTTATGCTTTATTGTACGACATCAGTGGCCCAATGATTTATACTATGGGTTATCGATTCTTGTTAGGACCAATTTGAGAAATAACTTTTCTGAATTGATTATGGTCTGGGTGTTCTTGGAAGTGCAGAAAAGTGAATTCCATTGCTCTGGAATTCCCTAATTTGAGACCAGGCAATTGTCGATTCCGCTGCTAGACACTGATCTCCATTTAAAACAAAGTTTAGGTAAGCATTTGTAGACCACATTGTACCTGGGTAGAATGATTCAGAT
>NW_020654576.1:6029-12219 GCF_003589595.1 Hyposmocoma kahamanoa
GAGCAATTGTCTTAGATCACAAGCACACATCTGCGCAAGAGTGTTGACCCGCGCGTGCGCACGTGCCGCGTTTATTTATCAATTACGAGGAGATTTGAACTTCGCGCTCTGCCGGCCAACTGTGGCCACATGGAACGAGCCCGCTACGTACACACAAATGATGTTTTGTTTCTTAAAACAAGACTAAAACAATATGGAGAGACAATTTTAGAGATTTTTTAAAATCAAAGCCAAAGAATCATTTATTCCATGGGTAAAATAAATTTACAGTTGAAAACGTTACTTTTAAGCTACTGCTCGTTCATTACGCTGACTTCCCTGAGAAAAATGAGCAAAAGAACTCCAGGGTTTGCTCTTTTCAAATAAACTTAAATGCTGTGGAGTACATTTTGAATCAAATTTGTGTGGAATCTACACCCATGTCGTCTTTGTAATATGCCTTTTGTATTAAAATATTTTTAACATACAACATTTTGATAACGTCACGATTATTTATTTATTTATTTATTATAATATTTCACTGCCTCCGTGGCCGAACGGTTACCGTGCTGGACTGCCACGCAGAGGTTCCGGGTTCGATTCCTAGGCCAGTAGAAATATTTGTATGGCCTACATTTTATTTATCTCGTGAGTTTGGATGTAATTTGCGGTTATTTATGTATGGGTCCTTGGCAACCGCGACCCAGGGTTTCCCTAGTCCGGGGCTGCGAAAGTAAGAAAGAAAAACGTTTATTCAAAACTTTGGTGTTTGGCTGTGAGTGTGTGCATTATTATTATTATATTACACGTTGTATACAGCTAAATATCCAAACGCTGTAATAAGTTCTTAAGGCTAAGATTACTACACAAGCATAAATAACATCGTAATTGAAAAAAAAGGAATATGTAAAATAGAATTGAGCATTCGTGAAATTCAATATATTGCTAGTAGATTATAAAAAATAGAACGTACTAGTCACATAATACTGCCGTCTTTAGTCAATAATTCAAGATGGCTCGCGGAACTACGGCTTTTGGAATTTGGCTTTCATGCATGTAAATAGGTCTAACAAAGAGTCAAAAAATTAATAGCGTAACATCCGAACTAGGTATGAGCCAAATACTATAACAAGAATTCTCGCGTAATCTCGAGAATCCTACAGCTACTGTACATCTAGTTTGTACTTACATTACAATTTTACTCCTTCTCTTTCTTGCTTTCAAAAGTGAATATTCTCTAATCGTTGTACCTATGTCTACCTTTTAACATTCGAATATAACTCATCTGTTATATCTAGTTTAACTCAAGATGTACGTGTTGTATGTGACGTATCGCTTCCGAACTCAAACTCAATTAATCTTACACTTGAAATAGTCATACTGATTAGAATGTTGAAGAGTAGGGGAGCTGGTGAAATTCAAAGTCAAAGGTTATGTATTCTATAGGTAAAATAAATTTACACTTGGCAACGTCACATTTAAGCTACTGCTCGTTCGCTACGCTGACCTCCCTGAGAAGAACGAGCAAGAAACTCTAGGGATTGCTCTTTTCAAATAAACTTAAATACTATGGATTACACTTTGAATCAAATTTGAATGGATTCTGGAGCCGTGTCATCTTTCCATACATCTTTATCTAACACGTAGTCTTCAATTTTGTAATATGATTTTTCGAACAAAATATTTTTAAAGTAGTTTTTAAACTTAGGGATTGGTAAACTTAATATATGCTCCGGAATCTTATTGTAAAAACAGAGTTGTTTACCATGGTTAAACGAAATCGTGGTACCATGAGTTTGGATTTAGCTCTTAGGTTAATTTTATTGATATCTTCTTTCTTATTGAAATTATGTATATTTTTACGGGCATATAAAATATTTGAATAAATGTACTGTGATGCCACAGTCATGATACCAGTCTCCTTAACTTTTCTCTGAGAGACACCCGAGAGCCTAGACCGTACACAGAACGAATCGCTTGTATTTGCAATACAAATATGGTTTGAATATCTGCCGCTTTACCCCACATGAGAATCCCATGAGAAATTATAGGCACATGGGACTTGTCAACTTATGTCTCAGGGTAACGGGTGCAGTGGCAGTGCCGTTCCGATCTTCGCGGTTTAAAGCAGCTGTAACCGCTTTTACCAGCGGCAATCGGCTAAGAGTAAAACTAATCCCTGTGTGTCTGCCTCTCCGAAGTTGCAAAACCACAGAGGCAGATGGACCAATGCGATGAGGACGGCTTCACCAAGGCGGTGAAGAGGAAGAGGAAGCCCACCAGCCGTAACCAATGTGGCACAGCACCGACAGGATCGAACTTTTTGCTCCGTTCGACAACACCCACGACGCTACTGTACCTGTAGCGGCTACATTACTCCACGAAGTCTGAGGAGATAGTGGAGTACATAATTCTAACAGCCAAATACACCCAGAGGGTGGAGCGGTTGGAGTCCCGCCACAACGTAAATTTTAATTGGTTTGTAGTGAGAGTGTCGACCGAGTATCTTTCACTCAAAATACGGCCTTCATGAAGGAAGAGTTTTGGCCGAAGGGTCTCATATATCGGCGATTCCGCGGCCGGCTACCTGACACCAGATTGCGTCAAACGTCGCCAATAAGTGCAATACCTACGTGTAGATCAGTTGTTAATTTTATTTTATTGTCATAATTATATTGTATGTTAGTCCTTAAGGTATATATTATATGGGTCATGTGGCCTGAAATAAATGTCTAAATAAATAAAATAAAGCAGTACGCTCCTGATCACGCGCGATAGACTGACTATGTCATCGAGTGTATAACTAGAAAGATTCGAAATAAGGGCCGTAAATCGCTAGTAACTCATCAGTGATACGTCACTTATAAATAACAACTCTCGTTTGCACTGAAATATAGACAGCGGCAACAAGTGACCTGTGTGTAATTCCAAAAATATTCTGTATTTATTGTACTTAATAAAGATAATATCTCTAACAATGGCGTGCATTTCCATTCTGTGGTATGGGGATAAACAGCAATACATCTAATTACGATGATTGACGTCTCCCAAGTTGTTCAACCTGTACATAAACGGACTAATTGAGCAGCTCAGCGGTGCTAGGGTGGGGTGCTCGATTGGTGGCCGTATCATCAACAATATTAGTTATGCTGATGATATGGTGCTGTTGAGCCCCTCAGTCGGTGCCTTGAGGAGGTTGTTGAAAATCTGTAAGCAATCTGCGGTGGCCCATGGACTCAGGTATAATGCTAAGAAAAGTGAGCTGCTAGTTTTCAAGGCGGGCACGAAAGCATATAACACTGTCCCACCTATTACACTAGAAGGTGCTCCTCTCAAGCAAGTGAAGCAGTTTAAATACCTGGGTCACTGAGTGACCTATGCGCTCACAGATAACTTAGAGCTGGATAGAGAGCGCAGGGCATTGACGGTAAGGTGCAATATGTTGGCTCGCAGGTTTGCACGGTGTACGAATGAGGTCAAATTAACTCTTTTTAAGGACTACTGCCAGACACTGTACACCTGCGGCCTGTGGGTTAATTATACGCAGAAATCCTTCAATGCCCTGAAGGTCCAGTATAATAACACCTTCAGAGTGCTGTTGCGGCTGCCCCCGTTCTGTAGTGCGTTCGGCATGTTTGCGGAAGCGCGTACCGACGGTTTTGACGCAGTAGTTCGGAAACGCATTTCGTCGACCATGAGCAGGATGCGTGGCAGCGGTAACAGCCTTCTGAACACCATATCGGAGGATATAGCGTGTCCGATACTGTGCCACTGGACCAGAATTCAAGTCACCAAGAAGGGCTGGTGACATGAATTCTAATTACGCATACCTATTGTAAATTTGTATTATTTATTTTTAAGTGTTTCCATTTTAATTATTTTATTAAGTGTCATTTACTAACATAGTCCTAAGTTTTTGATTGTTACTAACAAAGTGGATCAATGATCTTAAATAAATAAATTATTATTATTATTATTATTATTACAAAACAAACGGAATCAAATTTCATCGGTAATTGAATATGAAATACGTAATTTCGCACTTTTCGTTCATTATAGCAAAGCTCATGTTAACTGGTCAATTTGAAGTGAAACAATTGATGACACCTATTGACACCCGTCAATTGTTTCGAATTCGGGTTGACCAATCGGAGTGCAGTTGTCACAGTAATTATATGGCAGAATAGTTTTCAAACAAATTAAATGAAATTTCGTCTCTATTTCTGATTATATACTCGATGGACTGTGTACAGGGGGCTATTAACTTAGTCTTCATCCCAGGTATAATTCGAAGAAGATGAAGGTTACACTTTGAACCACCAGGTGGCTCTAGCTACACGGCAAAACATTGTAATTACTATATCCAAAATCCAGTTCGCCTGTACCCACCTCAGCGCACAAGTAAGGCACACTTAGCGCAATTTTTTCTTCTCTCCACAATTACAATGCATGTGTTTGTCTGTACACACGTCACTATGTACCAGATTGTGTATGTTTGTGTTTTGTTTTGTAACAGTGTGTGTGTTTATGTGAGTATGTTTTACTGGGTTAACTGTTAACTAGACGGTGCATTATGAGAGTTAAAGCGTTTCGTGGTTTTATAATTGTAATTTTAGATATAGAAGTCATGTGATATTGTTTTAATATATTTATTGTAAATATATTTACACGATATTCCAACTAAGAACTATTGCGCCAAGACAATTAAGCTACTTTTGAAAATAATAATAACAATAAGATAAAAAACGCAGTACGGGGTACTAAAAACACAGACCTCGAAAGTCATTCATCCCCTAGATTGCCACCCTTAGAGGTGGAATATTTTCTTCAAGTGGGACCTCTACTGAGGTACCATCTTTCCAATAAAAAAAAGAATTATCAAAATCGGTTCACAAATGCGGAGTTATCGCGTAACATACATACAAAAAAAAACTTGCAGTCAAATTGAGAACCTCCTACTTTTTTTGAAGTCGGTTATAATTTTTTTTTCATTTATTTATTGGGGTCAATAAACAGTTAATAAAGGCAACAACAAAGATCGAACACTCAGAAATAATTCTTTCGGAATGAACCAGCTAGTCAGGGCTGGTAGCTGTAAAGGTATCTAACTGAGTGGCGAAATACTTTCACCAAACCAAATACAAAGCACACATACAAATTCGTGGACCTCACGAACGTATGTATATGGTTTTTCAACGACTTTTTAACCGTAGCGCCATCTATGAGAAATCTATGAAAGTGTATCGCCACCCAGTTAGATACTTTTACAGCTACCAGCTCTGACTAGAGATGTTTGTATTCATTGTATTTAAATTTTTATTGGATTTTCAATTATTTTAATGTTTACTTTCTATTTATTTTAAATTTCTTATCAAAATTCTCAACAAAATTTGTATATACAATCCATTTCTTGAAATTTAGCAACTTTTGTAACTCCTTAGGAAAGTTTTTGTCCAGGGAAGTACTGCCACCTTATCTATTTCTACCGCCAAGAAGTATTGTCAGCATTAGTGTGTGGTTTTGAAAGGTAGGGTGCTGGTGAAATCACAGGCACATGGGACTTGTCAACGAGACAAGACATAAGTCTCAGGGTGATGGGCGCAGTGGCAGTGCCCCTCAGATCTTTGCGATTTAAAGATCTGAGTGGCACTGCAACTGTTATGGACAGGCGAGTCGCTTTCTATCAGACGCACGACTTGTTCGTCCCGTCACTTGATATTTCAAAGTCAAATAATTATTTATTCCATAGGTAAAATTTTTACATTTGAAAACGTCATTTTTTTAAGTCACTGCTCGTTCATTACGCTGACCTCCCTGAGAAGAACAAGCAAGAAATTCTAGAGACCGCACTTTTCAAATAAACTTAAATGCTATACATTTATAATATAATCAATACATTTCGTATCATATTTGTGTGGAATCTAGACTCCCATTGTCTTTCCATACATCTTTATCGAACACGTAGTCTACATTTTGTAATATAACTTTTCAATTAAAATGTAAAGTTTGAACTTAGGGAATGGTAAACTTAATATATGCTCCGGAATCTTATTGTAAAAACAGAGTTGTTTACCATGGTTAAACGAAGTCGTGGTACCATGAGTTTGGACTTAGTTCTAAGGTTAATATTGTGGATATCTTCTTTCTTAACGAAATTATGTATATTTTTATGGGCTTACAAAATATTTGACGAAATGTACTGTGATGCCAC
>NW_020654577.1:0-10543 GCF_003589595.1 Hyposmocoma kahamanoa
TCTAACAAGTTGACATTAAAATCACCGCAAATTACAATTTTCTTTTTTTTTTTTTTTTTTTTTAAATATATTATTATATAATATAATATTTTATATTTATATTTAATATTTATATAATATTTTATAAACATACTAAAATTTGGAAAAAATAACCGCTTTTAAATCCAAATGTTTATTTTATTTAGTCGATTTTCCAAAAATTAAAGGTTTACATATGTAAGCTAATTATAAAATTTGTCTCTACCACCTTTGAAAAATGTATAATTACTACTGGTGTCTACTATTATTTTGTTGTAATTTGAAATAAGGCGTGAAATTAGGGTTATGTTTCGAGGTTCCTATGCATGCCGCCTGAGCTGCCACTTGTGTTTTTGAGGTTATTCTAGAAACCCTGGTACAATTAAAATATTTATATTACGTCGATTAATCAATTAATCGATTTTTTAAGCCGCTGATTAATCACGATACATCGACTGTGTTGTCAAAAAAAAAACGATGTCAATAATCGATGTTTTGTTGGTCGACACCCATCCCTATTCTATGGACGTCTCCAAAACACTGTCAAATACATGAATTGCATTTTTTGTTTCGTTGAAAATTCATGATATGAATTGTCAATCAAATCTATTGAATTAAATATTATGATTTTTTTTTTTTTTTTTTTTATGTTAACCAGTATGCAAACGAGCAGACAAGCCACTTGATGGGAGGTGGTCATTGTCGCCCATGGACACGAGCAATACCAGAGGCATCACCCATGCGTTGCCGACTCCGGAGAACCTTGTTTATACGTCTTTTGAAGAACTCCATGTTATAGCGCAAGGGGAACACTTCAGGAGGAAGGCCATTCCACATCTTACTGGTTCGGGGAAGGAACGAACGAGATGCTCGAGAGGTCGTGACGTGCCAAGCATCGAGGAAGTGGGGATGGAGTCTTCTCCTTCGGCGGGTCGTGCAGTGGTAAAAGAGTGACGGAGGCACCAACTCAAAGAGTTCGTCTGAGCACTCCCCGTTATACAGACGGTAGAACACACATAGAGAGCCAACATCTCTCCGCAGACTAAGGGGCTCTAAACCGTCTGTGAGCATAGGGTCGTCGACAATTCGGCCAAGTGGCTTTTTTGGGCCCCCAGGATCAACAAAATGATATATTGTTTCTTTGTTGATAGCTATGTTTTCTTTTCGTTGATTAAGGAATAAATATTGCAACCTTGGTGTAACAAGGCCACATCTGCAAATTGACAACTTTTCTGGAAAGTACGCGATTACTCGATTTGTGAACCGATTTCCATTTAAATTTGAAGAAAATATTCCACCTCTAAGGGTGTCGAACTAGGGGATGAATCTGGCTTCGCCCACTTTCCGGTAAAATAAATATGTAATTCCACGAACTTTTCAAGTCGGTTTTTTATACGCACATTCATAATTTGACTTGCCGTCATAGTGACGATATATTTTGTTTTGACATTAATAAGTTCGTAAGGAACTTCAAACTTTTTGAGGATAATTTACTTTTACCTCTAAGGTATCTAAGACATATAGCTAGTTTATAGATTTTTATTACCTAAATAATGTACGACAAATCGCTTAGTTGAACGTATCATTATGTTTTTTTTTCATCGAAAGGAAAAGTTAGGTGTTCCACAGTACAGTCCATCGTCAAGTTCGAATTTAAAAAATCTTTCCCTCTAGCACTAGCGTGGAAATAATGCTATTAAGCGCAGATTTCTAATGAGAAAAAAAGCTTATTCGAGCTAGTGAGTATTAATACTTGTGTTAATAATTATAACAATACAATGTTCTTTCAAAAGACTGTTACATTATTTTAGTTTTTTATAGTAACGTTTGTTTAAATAAATAAGAATTAGACATTGGGTGCTTTCAAACTAGACGCTTAAAGAGGCGCTGCACTAGCGCGCCTGTGGCGCGACATCGGCGTCACTACTGATTTTCATACAATATATAACAAAAAATAACGCACACGGTCATAGCCCCGCACTAAGGCAACCCTGTATCGCGGGTGCCATGGATACACACATAAGTAGACAACCGCAAATTACACCCAAACTCAAGAGAAAAATAAATGCAGGCCATACGAATATTTCTTCCGGTCCGGGAACCGAACGCGGGACCTCTGCATGGCATTCTAGCATTGTTAATATAATAATTTAATTATAATTTAATAATTTATTTAATAAGTTAACAACATAATACCACCTGTCTTGTACCTATCTGGTATCTACCCGGTCATCTGAGATGGAGACAAGATGGACTAACGCGATAACTGAGTGGCGTTCAAGGACTAGATACGGGAACGTCGGGCGTCCAGCGGCGAGATGGGCGTACGACATCGCAGGAATTGCGGGACGAACCTAGATAAGATCAGCCGTGGCGAGTGGCACAGAAACATGGAGGCCTATACCCAGCAATGGGTGAAGTCAGGCTGTATATGATGATTCAAACAATATCAAAGTGCAGCTGTAGTGCCACTGTCGTGACACACGCGCGCCGCTTTTGCAGTAACAGTTAGTGAAGTAAGACGTAACGCACGACTAACGCGCAACAGTTGCGCCATTGCGACGCATCTATAAGCGCACAGAAACGTTACCGTTTCATATTCTCACTTTTGTCATCCGCTGTTCGTAGTAAATGTTTATTACTCAAGTGACCATTTCGACTTTTCACATAGTCTAAAGTTATTATTGTAACTAGTTATCTGTATATACAGCTGCGTCATATCATAAAATACCATGATGCGTAAAATTTGTTTTCCAGAATCCAATTTTTCTTACCATTATAATGGGACAAAAGATGGGAGAGTCACGACGACGCGGACAAAGCTTTTCTCATATTCTGCCGTAAACAAATTTTTGTTCATGCGAGGATATATTGAACTGACCTGTACTAAGTACCTACAAGTACTGACTGTAAAACTAATGTAATTTTGTATAGCGGTATAAAACAATCATTGATCATTTGATTATGCTAATAAATTTACATCTAAAACGAATATTTTTTCAAATTGACTAAATTCGATAAACATAATTATGGTTTTTTGTATGTTAAGTTAGTGTACATACAGTTGATACCCTAAGATACGTGATCGTTTAGCCGACCTTTTGGTTCTGAAAGCTGTCTTACGTATACAACAGAAAAGTCTAAAGGAATTCCAGCATTTTGGTTCTAAAAATTGTATTTATGTAATGTATATTATAAACTTAAAATGTCGTTAACTAATAAGGCAACAGGAAGTCGTATCAAAATGAATTTTTGGTTTCACCATACCCCGGACACTCCATACGACGGCATGCACTCCATGCAAATGTATGCGTGAAGTGGTTGGGCTATCCATCACTTCCTTAAATTATTTGTTCTCTGGTTTAAAGTACACAGTGATTTCGTAAAAGCAAACGAATGTATTGTACCTATATGTATTATGATCATTACGTACACTACTAACTTTATTTATTAAATAATAAAACAACGGTAAATTACACCAGTTAAGTAAATTAAAGTGTTGTAAGTAGCTTAAAGGACTTAAAGTGAAGTGAATTTGATACCATATTATCATAAAAAACCTAAGCAAAAATATTTTCTTTTAATGAAGTAAAAATCTCTAAACAATCTGTCTTGAAATCGCATTACATTGAAATTTCGAATTATGCTTAGCGAACGGCTTGCTGATAGCTTTGTTGCCGTTTCGTCAATATGAGGAGCGCGGTGTGTTATCTAAAGGCAAGGAGGGGCGGAGAGTGACCTTTCTCGTTAATTGTTTATTATCTGGTCTCACGTGTTAAGGATTAAGTTTGTTTAACATATTTCTTCACACTGAACCATTCCGAACAAAATAGTCAGTTAGGCGGTCAGATATCTTAAGGCATCGACTGTACTCAAAAAGTCCATACAGTTATCATCTGTAAGCTAACAACTCGTCGAGAATTTAATGAGCCCAAATCAGATAGTTCTACTGTAACTAGATGAGGAGATGGGTAGTCTGCAGAATGTCCTTGTTGTAACATTACAAGGTTACATTGTTATTGTAATTTTTAATTTTTTATTATTATTGAATGTCACGATGTTTCAATAGCATGATATTCAATTATTTTTTGTGAAATTACTTCACCAGTGTTTTGACTTTTTTTCTCATAGATTGCGCTACAGCAAAAAGTCGTTAAAAACCAAAAACAAAGATCTGCAACAAGCACATAAAAAGATTCGAAAGTACTGTTGGTACATTCTGTGGCTTAATTGGCAAAGCGTCTGGCACGGATTGCCTGAGGGTGCGGATTGGAAGCCAGCCGGATCGAGTGAATTTTTCTTAATGTTACAGTAATGTCATCGAATTTCCATAGTATAATATTCAAGTCGATCGGACAAGTGGAAGGAAGATAAATATTTATTTTATGACTGAGACTGTAACTGGGAAAAGAATTGATGATCATTTAACTGCTGAATATTTACGAGTATATTATAAGGGCGGTGTGATAAGTCCGTGACTTTGAGAAGAAAAAATAAACATTTATTTTTAAATGATGGTTTATTTTTCTAATCTCCTTTTAACCTTTTGTCTTTTTATAGTTTTTTTTTATTTATCAAACCGGCCGTACATCGTACATCATAATATGGTCATTTTTTTTTTTTTTTTTTTTTATGCCAGATAGTAGGCAAACGAGCAGACAAGCCACTTGATGGGAGGTGGTCATTGTCGCCCATGGACACGAGCAATACCAGAGGCATCACCCATGCGTTGCCGACTCTGGAGAACCTTGTTTACACGTCTTTTGAAGAACTCCATGTTATAGCGCAAGGGGAACACTTCAGGAGGAAGGCCATTCCACATCATCAAACGTAACTAAGAATCATTTCGATTAAATTAGCTTTGAATCAAAGGCCGCTGTAAAATCAGTGCATCCGTTCGTTAGTGAGCTACGATAGGGACACATACGTAGATAGTAGGGATGGGTATCGACCAACAAAACATCGATTATTGAGATCGATTATTTTTTAATATTTTTGACAAAACAATCGATGTACCGATTAATCGTAGCTTAAGAAATCGATTAATAGACAAACAGCGTTTTTTTAATGAAATTAAAACAACGAATCCCAAGTAAGCAAGTCTTTACTTTCTTTGAGAATAGGAATAGGAGAAGGCATAAACACCAGTATTATTATGATTTTTTTTACAACATCAAGTAGCGGGACCAACAAGTCGTACGCTTGATGGTAAGCTACACGCCTGTCCATAACAGTACGATGCCACTCAGAGCATAAACATAAGCGTAATTATAAATGTTTCAAATGCAGTGGAGACAAATTTTATGATTGGCTTACGTAAATCTTTCTGGTTCTCATTTACCAAAAAATGGGCTTAATAAAATGAACATTTGGATTTAAAAGCGGTTGTTTTTTCCAAATTTTAACATGTTTGTAAAATATTTTTATGAAATATAGTTTTATTTTTTTAGCAAAATTCAGAAATGGATTCGCATCGATTATCCGATTCATTGAACCATATGACATCGACTATTCCACAAAAACATCGATTATTCCGATCCGACAGCCATCCCTAGTATACAAAGGATACAAACTTATAACTCCTCTCTTATTGCAATGGAGGTTAAAAAGAACGAAGCGAAGCACTTCATGCAAATGGGCGACATATAAACTCCATAAATTGCTTGCTATCAACATTCACCATGTTCCTACGACTTTCCTTCACTGTTATATTTTCCCTATCTCACGACTCTTGTCCCCTTTGTGGTCCTTACCGTTTGAACTAACTAACAGTTAGTGTATTTGAGTAACTCTCAGCTTTCACTGTGAAATCGGTTCCGCAATGTTCAGACTTTTGTAAAACTCTTGGGAAATTGTGTAAATTGCGCATAGGATTAGGTTTTTAATATTTTGTTTCTTTTTAGAATTTCTTTTACAGTGATATGTTACTGTAGTGTATTGAAACATTATGTTTTACTATATGAAGTGACTGGACGAACTAGTAGTGCGCCTGATGGTAAGCTACACGCCTGTCCATAACAGTTGCAGTGACCCTTGGAGCTTTAAATCGCAAAGATCTGAGGGGCACAGGAGTTCCGTGTGAAAGAGTTCGTCCTACTGCTACGAAATGATATAAAAAATATATTTATTATATAAGATCTGTACAATAGACTGTCTCTGTGTATTTCTAATTTAGGTTAAGGGGAATCCCCAGGTTGTTCCCAGGTCTCGGAAGCTTGCAAACGTGCATCCTGTGCCCAAAAAGGGAAGCAGAGCTGACCCTGTCAACTAAAGACCTATCTCCGTCACTTCCATACTCTGCAAGACTATGGAACGTGTACTGAACAACCGTCTCCTGTCATACTTTGAAGACAATGAACTCCTCAGTGATCGCCAGTATGGACTCCGACGAGGGCGATCTGCCGGGGATCTTCTTGTGTATGCCTGTCACATATGGAGCGAGGCTATAAAAAAGCAAGGCGAATCACTTGCAGAATTCCTAATGAAGTCATACAGAGAGAACATTTTTTATACAAATAATGTGAGCATTTGACCTCGATCTCATCTGATGGTAAGTGACGATGAGGTCGAAGATGTAGCATGCACACCCAAATAACGCCTATTCACTCTCTACTTGAAAAGGTCCAAGTTATAGCGTTCGGGGAATAAGTAACTGATCGACATAGCTCTCAAAGTGAGCTTAAGTAGCAGTGGACCGGACATGACTGCAGGAGGGCTGCTGGCCAATGGAGCAGATTTGTTCTAGAGTGGCGACCACGTCAAGGCAAATGTACTGTGGGTCGCCCTGCGGCAAGATGGGCGGACGACCTGAGAAAGTGTGGATGTTCGATGGTAAAAGTGGGCAAACGGAATGAGCTGATGGATCTGATCACCTATTTGCTGTAAAAAACGATTGGATACCTAGATTTACTGAGATGTATGTTTAATAAGAGGTCTTCAATGTTGCGATATATATTTTTTATAATAACTGACGAGACGACCAATTCGTGCGCCTGATGGTAACCGACATGCTTGTCCAAAACAGTTGCACTGCCACTGCGCCCGACACCCTGAGACACAAGTTGACGAGTCCCATGTGTCCGTAATTCACCAGCACACTTACCGTCCAAAACTGGAACGCAGTAATGTTCACATTACTATATATTACGTTACAGAAATGGGTAAGGTGGTGGTACTTCCCTGGACGAACTCTTTCATAAGGAGCTCTACTCCTACTAAAATAAATTCCTTACAAGCAATGTGTAGAAGTTACAATAAGTAGATGTACCCACGATATAGCATGGAAGGCCATTTATCCAAAAATCTACGAATGTGCTTTCTTCGCCATAAAACTGAAATATGACCAACTTTAATAATAATCAGTTGAGATGTATGGGTGTACGTCGACTTTTGGCATTACTACATTATATAGCATTCTGTTTTCTATACATATATTACGAAAAACGTTGGGATATTTAATAAAAACCTAAATAAATGTGAAAATCACGTCGGTTCCTAAGCCCTGACGCCTTTTTTATGTCAGCTTTTCTATAGAAAAAGTGTAGCTTTTGATGCTTGTCCAGGATTTCGTTCGTGACCTCTTGAAGGCATTGGAAGCTGCATTCGATGTTTTGGGTGGGATGGGGTGCCATCATTATGCTCATCCTTGTTTTCACTGTTCTATCCATTATGTGGTTTATTTGCGCTTTCCCCTTTTTGGCCTCGTATATTTTTGCACCCTCTTTGATTTTCAGGTCAAGGGGGAAGCAGACCCGATAGTGCGAGCGCTGCATTAGGCGATACTGTGCGGTAGGATTTGCATGTTTTTCTAGGGACATCGTTCTTTGTATAGTATTTAATTGCTTTTTTACGTACATCTTGCCCACAGCTGGCGCCCACACGCCGGCCCACACGCCGGCCGCGTACATTATGATTGGTTACCGACGTGTACATCGCCCTGACTATCTCCGAATTAAGTCCACATGAGATTTTCGCGGCTTTACTACGCTGTTTGCTCAAATTTGCAGCTTTCTTGCATACATTTGTTGCATTTATATGTTATTGTTTTGTCGATGGTTAGGCCTAACAGCTTTATCTCGTCTGCTATTTTGATGCGTGTAGCGTTCATTGTTAGGTTCGGCTGTGGCGTATTCATCTTTCGGGTAATTATCATTCCATTAGTTTTATGTGCTGCAAATTTGAGTTTGTTTCTGTTTCCCCATTTAGATACTCGGTCCAGTGTCTCGTTGGACTTTGTCTCAATCTCTCCTATACTTCCCCCGTCGAAGATCAGGACGATGTCGTCGGCGAATGTTTGTCTATGTACGTTCATGGTGTCAAGCTCATCTAATAGTGGGTTTATAAGTAGATTCCAAAAGGATGGTCCACCTATAGACCCCTGTACGCATCCTTTGGTTGTATTTTTGGTGCATTCTTTACCAGAGTATTTCAGTGTCACTTCCCTATTGTGCAGGTAACTGTCAACCAGTCTCCTAAGGATTAAGGGACAGTTCTTGTTTCTGAGTTTGCACCTCACCGCTGGCCACCACGCGCCGTCAAAAACCCCCTCTATGTCTAGTGATATGATTAAGCATCATAAGAAGCGGGCTAGTTCAAGGCATTTGTTGCAGATTGACAGAAACATTTCTTCCGAATTTGCTACCGCCATGGCACAGATACCTGCTGTTAACCCATACGATACAGGTGCCCTTTTGGGGTTAAAGCTATTAGTTGCGCTTCTTAGTTCTGGTAAGGTAAATGTGGGGTCCTGAACTTCTTCTGTGCATAATTTATTAATTTCTGCAGCCTTTTCTCTGTTTCTTTTTTGCGTTCGGCACTGTCTAGTTGCGGATCGTCATCTGGGAAGAAGGTTTGTATTAGATGTTGGGCTGATTCAGTTGGTGTGAGTTCTTTGCCATCTTTAATCAGTGGTTTATCGTCGTAGGTTTTTGTTGTTTTACCCATTACTCGGTATATACCGTCCCAGAAGCTTTCCCGGTTCTGTTTTGTGCAGAATTCGTTCCAACTTGAGGTCTGCGCGTTTTTGCTTGTTCTTCATATTCTGATTCTTTTCCAGGTATTCTTGCACGACAAAAGGTCTCCTCCGAAACGCGGCACATCGGATTCTTCTCTTGAATATGGCAATCATTACTCCTTTAAATCGTGTAATATTGTGTAAAATTGGAGATTATATTTAATATGAAGTAATTACAACTTAAAAACCCGAACATGATTGTAGTAAACCGAAAATCAGCGATTGCTAGACAAATATAATTACAAAGTCATCTAAATTAAGATTTGCTATGTCCGTCGAGATATAATGGAGCATTTTTTAAGATTACGAAGAAATGTAACTGCCATTAAAAAAGCAGTGGTATCTGATTGGCTAAGCAAACACGGCGATGATTGAATTTCATAAGAAATTGCTGGCATTTCGCAGTTCTATTTTTGAAAATAAATGAGAAATTGTCGGGTAAAATTTGCAAAACCTCGTTTCACGTTATCTATTTTAGAGCACAGCAAGCAACACTGAGAAACTTTATTGTATGTTTTCAAATATTTCTAAAGTCTATTCGGCACTACCTGCCTCTTTTAAAAATAGTTTAGAACGTGCATGTTCTTTAATAACATCGTACCCTTGGTCTAATAAGACTGTATCAGCAAAAGGATAACTTTTCAGAGCAGAGGTTGAAAGATTCCATGAAGGAAATTAGTCAATAACTTTTAACCTTAACGTTAGTAGCAGCAGAGCTCCTTGTTAAAGAGTTCGTCTTCTGAAGGGTATGGGTGCTAGTGAAATTACGGGCTCATGGGACTTGTCAACTTATGTCTCAGGGTGACATTCGTAGTGGCAAAGCCCCTCCGATCTTTGCGATTTAAAGCTCCGAATGGTACTGCAACGGCTATGGACAGGCGTGTAGCTTACCATCAATCACACGACTTGTTCATCCCGTCATTTATTATTATAAAAAAAATGTGGTAAATTGGAGAGTCATAAAATTTCACATATACATAATTTTTGATTCATGTAATTAGTATTATTTTTATGATTTTCATGTGATAACATCACTTTGGACGTAAGAATACATGTGGTTATATTATACCAAGTGACTTGGCACTCTATAGGGAAATATGACATGCCGAAATAAAAGAATATAATGAACAATGACAATGACTCTCATCCCTTGGAAAATGGGCCGGGCACTGGTGTGGGATGCCACATGTGCCGACACACTTGCCCCATTCCATCTCCAGCACACCAGCAAGAGGGCTGGCTACGCAGCTGTATAGTGGGCGGAAAGAATAAAAAGTAATAAGTACCAGGATCTCGGTTCCGACTATATGTTTACTTTGGAGTCGAAACTCTTGGTTCGTGGTATCCCAGTGGGCATTGTCTTCACCTATACAAAATTTTGTCCAAAAAATTATTAAACTGTCTGGGAAACCCAAGGCATTACCCAACGCATTAGCATAGTAATTCAAAGGGAGAACGCTGCCACTGAAAAAAAGGGTGCCCAATATGGTGGCAGCGTTCTCCCTTTGAATT
>NW_020654578.1:0-2584 GCF_003589595.1 Hyposmocoma kahamanoa
TTCTGAGTTTCTCGGATTTTTTTTAATTGAAATTGAGATTTATCATGAGCTTTGTGGTGAAGGAAAACAGTTTGATGAAACCTACACATCGATGAAGCTTTACAACCCTCGGGAAACGTGTTAAGTCCCCAACCCGCATTGGGCCAGGTTGGTGGACTTTGGCCTAAGCCCTCGCCTGAGAGGAGACCCGTGCTCAACAGTAGGACGTGATAATGGGTTGATGATGATATTATGAACTGACACTATGTATTAAAAATGATTTTTTCGTAGTTTCATCTATAATGTTATTTAAAAGGCAAGAATCTGAATGCAGGTTTTCAGATCCTACCCTTCTAGTGAGATTTGCTGCATTTTATTGTGTGAGTTATACGACGTGTCTCGACTATGTTTCAATAAGCATTCAGCTAAATAGTAAATAACTTAGAAGTATAATAATATAATATTGTTCTAATGGTACTATTGATACTCAAAGTTTTTTTATTATTTGAAGTTAACACAGGGGTAAACTGAAACAAATATGTAGAGAAAAGAGTGAACCGATGAAACCACATCCGATATATTCTTCTTTTTGTCTTGAAAATAGACAAAGCTTGCATTTCCTTTTGAAAGTGAAAGCAGGCTTTGATTTTTTTAGTGGATGTGTCATTTCGATAAAAAAGTTTTTGAAGCAGCGTTTTCGGAGATACAACCGTATGTATAAAATCTTGAATGGAAAAAATATTGAAAGAATTAAAAACATTTTGATTTATGTTAATTTTTTTTATAATACCAAGTAACAGCACGAACAAGTCGGGCGGCTGGTGGTAAGCGACCCGCCTATCCATAACAGTTGCAGTGCCACTCAGAGCGTCAAATCGCAAACATCATAGGGGCCACCACCATCACTGCCAAGGCGCTCGTCACCATAAGACATAAGTTGACAAGTTCCCTGTACCTTTTATTTCTCAGCAACCTCACCCTCCCAAACTGGAACGCAGTAATGCTCACATTACTGCTAGGCAGCATAAACAGGTAAGACGATAGTACCTACTTCCCTATAAAAGTACTTTCGTACAACGTGAATAAGAATGGTAATAAAGTTTTGGAACAACACATGAAATGACAGCTATATAACTAAGACTAATTGTATAGTACTAACTAAACTACGTTAAAATGAGTTTATTAAGTATATTTAGCAAACAATCAAGAACTTGTTGAATCAAACTACAATTCTACGAAAAAGAAACATAATTTTCTTATAATATACTTCCGAAAATACTAACCGACTGACGTATGTCCTATTTTGTCACTCGTAATAGTATTTTCCACTCACATGATGAAATAGTTTAAAAAATACCAAAACTCATGAAATGTATGAGGTCGCTTTTAAATTTATATTAAGTAATTTACGATAGAAATGGTTAACAATAGTTTTCTGTATAGAGTATTACGTCAGAAAGACTTTTTGGACCTTTCACCATTTCATTCGATTGTTTCCGTATTTTTAGTAAATAACACAGTAATATTCATAATTTTGAATAAACTCATTTTTAATTTGCTTTTCAGGCAATTAAAGAGTTAATAAAGGTATAATCACAGATTGTTGTATAATTATTTCTAGTAATTCTGTTTTTTTTTTGTCTACTCAAAAGTACAATAATAAATGGAAGTACTTGGTACTTGGTGCAACGGGCTGGTTTCCGCAACTCGACGACAAAGCGCCTATTTTGCGTGTGGAAAAATGGAAGTAACGAGGTTTACGTATTTGGCCGACACAGAGTCACGTTCGTTCGGGTTTTTTGATAGAAAAGAAAATAACAATAGGTAAAATGGGCGCTTTTAGAGATAAAATTTTAAAAGAAAGATTTCCTTAAAATCCCGGAATAAAAATCCTGGCATCATTCAGAGTCCTACTTTAAATACGCGTATTCAACAAAAATACTTCCCAATTTGTTTTACTACACGTTTAAGTGTATCTATACGACATATCTTGCACGCCATATTTCGCACTTAAATAGGTGTATAATGAATAAGTCAAGCAGTCTTAAAAGATTTGTTATAATCAGAAAAGCGTAAGCAAACAAAATTCAATATGTATTTTAATATTAGATAGTGATGTTTTAAGAACTTGTTGTAATTGGTCAGTCTCAGAATTAATCTGCCGTCTGCTCCGGTGATTTGGTCTGGTGTCATTGTAGCACCATCTGTGGATACTTTTTCTCGAATGATGGTATAATGTAGGTAAATTTAGTAAGGTTCGAAGTCATAGAATAAGTGGCGGCTTCAGAATTAATTTTTTTTGTGATACTAAGTAACTAGACGAAAAAGTCAAGGACAGGCGTCCATAGCAGTTCCAGTGCCACTCACAGCTTTGAATGGCAAGTATCCGAGGTACTCTGCCACTGCCCCTATCACCCTAAGACACAACTTGACAAGTCTCAAGTGCCTGTAATTTCATCAGGACCCTTCAAAACCGGAACCCAGTAATGCTCACATTACTGTTTGACGTCAGAAACGTGCAACGACAACGACAACGACAACGACAACGACAACGACAACGACACCGACACCGACACCGACACCGACACCGACACCGACACCGACA
>NW_020654578.1:2594-18609 GCF_003589595.1 Hyposmocoma kahamanoa
CAACGACAACGACAACGACAACGACAACGACAACGACAACGACAACGCCAACGACAACGACAACAACAACAACAACAACCCGGGAATCGAACCTGGGACCTCTGTGTGGCAGTCCCATATGGTAACCGTTCGGCCATGGAGGCAGTTGGAAATGGAGTTGGGCTGGTCATGTCTGCCGCATGCCTGAAGACCTGTGGGCCAAGGTAACCACCCAGTGGAGCCCCAAAAGCGTAAGCGTAACTGGACGCCTACGACAAGGCTTGGGTCCAGTTAGCCCAAGATCGGGATGCGTGGAGGGATCAGGAGGAGGCCTTTGTCCAGTAGTGGGATGCATCAGGCTAATTGTAATACTAAATGACGAGACGAAATAGACGTGCGCCTGGCGGTAAGTGACACGCCTGTCCATAACAGTTGCTGTGCCACTAAGAGCTTAAAATCACAAAGATCTGAGGGGCACTGCAAATGCGCCTGACATCCTGAGACAAAAGTTGACAAGTCCCATGTGCCTGTAATTTCACCAGCACCTTCGAAACCAGAACGCATTAGTGCTCACGCTACTGCTTGGCTGCAGGAATAGTTTAGGTTAGTACCTTAGAATAATAACGCAAGTACTATATTTTTTTCCATCCTCTAAGTATTAGTATTTACACGACACAACAACCCAACAAAATAAGCTTAAATAAAACAAAATTGTGATACTATTTCGTTTATTACGTTCCGCGGGAGTTTCAAAATGGCCACCGTAAAATTCGATAGATCTTTGTTCAGAACTATAATAAAATTAGAACTATCAGAACTATAATAAATGCCAACTGTGTCCATTTCGCAGTACATGAGGTACATGATACGGTTGCCAAAGGGAAGTACATCAAATGTCAAAACAAATGTTTTTCCAAGTGTTTTATTGAATTATTCGCAAGTATTGTAATAAAATGGACAAAAATATTGACAGTGAGAACAATTAAGTATTAATAAAAATTCGTCGCTGCAGCATTACGGGATGTGGCATTTGAAAAAGCGAAGATCGACCGAATGTAACATTGTACAGGCACGTGTTATTTTTCTGTCTGTAAATCACACAAAAGCCCAAATATCTCGTGTAATTAGACATATTTAAGTAGTTTATTCATAAATCTTGCCAAATTTTGCTTTGGTTTTTTCAGATTGCCTGTTTGTTTGTATATTTTGATGATTGTTGTTAACGATTATTTTGAGATAGTGTTGTTCTTGGAAGCGTACATATTATCCATATTCTGTTATTAAAATAATTCACTACGAGGTTTTTATTATTTTATTATTATTATTTTTACTATTTCAAGTTTATCTACAAATAAAAAAGAAAATAGACTGGTTGCAAATCATACATTGAATCAAAGACCATCTTCATTTATTCGCTTCATTTTGAAGAGTCAAATTTTAACGTAACTTTGAATGGGACTAGATTACATGATAATGCAATTCCATCATTAGGTTTTTTGGTAAATAATTTTATATTTAATTTAGATTAAACAAGATTCATTTACTAGGCATTCTAGTTCCTGAAAACAAAATTATCCACTCGTTTCCGATTTTTTCCACTGACAACTCTAACTACTAAAAATTCTTAATTTATAAAGTCAGCAATACAAAGACCATGTTGGTCTAACGTTGCTGAGTGAAGGCCAATACCAACGTATAGACAGCCTATTTGCCTTGCCTTGCCTTGCCATCGTTCGGTATCACTCGACTAGCTGCGAGGCTCCGCTTAGCTCATTTGATGTGGCTTGTCACAACTCGCAGTCGCTTGTGACTACTTGTATCACTTCGGAGAAGTGTCGATTTTTCTGCACAAATCAAAGGCGCTCGGCCAATAGTAGTCAATTGAAATTGTATAATCAGACATTTGCATGCTATTTAATTATTTTTTTGCTTTTATTTTCATTCCGCGATTTCCTTTCCCCGTTTTTAAATTCCTATTAATATCTAAAACCCCACATCAAAGTTCCACAACACCAACAACTGCGACGACAATGATATCCTGAAATCTCAAGAAGGTAGAAAGTATTGGAAGAATTATCAAAAATTGGCAACTCAATCGAAATTGCATATGGCCAAAGGCTGGATGCCATAGTGCCAGGAAACAAGAAAAAAAAGTAACTTCGCGTCGCTACTCGTATCCACAGACTACTACGTTCTCGTATCTAACATCGCGACGCCACTCATGCCTAACTTCGCGCGATGCGAATAGCGAAGTAACCGTTTACACATGCGTATCGTGCATCGCATCGCTATTCGCATCGCTATTCGCACGAATGTGAGAACGCGGAAGAGTTCCGCCGAATTTTGACACAACAATTCTTTTTTATTTTACTTTATGGCTCAATATTAAACATATGCTCGGATACGCACATCTGTTAAATTCTGTATAAAACGTCAATCAAGCGTTTGTTTCCATTTGGCAACAACATGCATTTAAGGGTTAAAGCTCTGAGTGGCACTGCAAATGTTATGGACAGTGGTGTAGCTTACCATCAGGTGCACGACTTGTTCGTCCCGTCACTTGACCTTATAAAAAAATTAAAGTAACATGTAAATAATAAATATATAATCACAAGCCTACCCTAACAAATAAAAAATTTTGAAAAAGAAAACGGTCTCCGAAAACCAAAAGTAGAGAATGTAAGTTGAGTAAGAAGTACTTTCTATTTAAAAGATCTTATATTATATCTGAATTTTTCGAAGATAGCAAAAAAGTTCACGGAACGACCGACGGAACGCAGCATTCTGGACTTTAAACGTATTAACCGAGTGCGCAATACAATGCTGCGGCATTGCCGATGTGGGAAGCAAAACAGCCAGGCTCAAATGGTATTGGGAAAGCTATTTATTTTATTTATTTATTTATATCAGGTAACAAAAAGACCCATGTATACATACCTTATAGACTAACATACATAACAATATAAAAACAAAATACACATATATTACATATACCTTAAAAAACTAACATACATACAATATAATAATAATAATAAAAAAAACTAATCTACATGATTTCACTTATCGGCGACGTGCGGCGCAATCTGGTGTCAGGTAACAGGCCGCGGAATCGCCGATATATGACACCCTTCGGCCAAAATTCCTCTTTCATGAAGGTCGAAAGATGTTCGGTCGGTATTCTCACCACAAACGAATTAAAGTTCACGTTGCGGCGAGACTCCAACCGCTCGACCCTCAGGGTGTAATTGGCTTTATGCCTGATATACTCCACTATCTCCTCAGACTTCAGAGTAATGCAGCCGCGACAGGTACATCAACGTCGTCGGTACGGCCGGACGCAGCAGGAAGTTCGGTCCTGTCGGTGCTATGCGACACTGGTTACGGCTGGTGTTGTATGTTAGCCGGATGCAAATAGAAGAGAGATGGGCAAATATCGTCACTCCTTGGGTGCCCCAAGATGGAATGCGACGCGGATGCCGGCGTGGCGGCCTTGAAGGCGTGGCGGGATAATTTTTATGGGTTTGAGAAGGAGTAGTGGGAATTGACCAAAGACAGGGAGCAGTGGAGGATTTTGAGGGAGACTTTGCCCAGCAGTGGGTTAAGTGATAGGTAAAACATTTTTAGATGTAAATGTATGAATATACTTAGTAAATTCTCAAAATGTAAATTATTTTAAGATATAAATGTACGAATAATGTATAATAATAATAAATATAAAAACAACAATATAATACAGCACGTTCAAAACTATACCGGCACTAAGCGAAAATCTCTTTTAAATGCATTTAAATTATAATTGTAATTGTGTACCTGTACCTATTATATTCTTAGTTTGTTAATTATATACAGGGTGTAACCGCAAGGTGTAGTCATATTAAAGGAGCCAAACCTATACTTGATCTAGACCCTCTGTGCAAAATATCAAATAAAAATAAGTGACTTTTAATGTTGATATAACTTTAATTATGTTTGTATAAATAGTGATTGTCCGAAACAACCACTGCGTCACAACTCTATTGCTAGTTACGTTACTACGACTTCACAAATTCATTAATGAAACCTGGGCGGAGCGGCGAAAGAACAGCTGACTACAATTGAAATGCCACTGTAAAAACATGATTTGAATATGTTGATAACACGTTAATATTAAGTAACAAAATCTTTAAATACCTAGAAAAATCGAATTATTTCTAACAATATTATTTTATACCATACCTAGGTACGTACTTATTTACATACAATTTAAAGGATATTTATTTACTTATTAAGCCCGTAGTTACGCACGCCTTCATCGTATACACATTCTACATAATTTTGTATTAATACATTTATTTACGACAATTTTACAATAGTGGATACTTTTTTAATTGGTACTTACCTACTGTGCAATTCATACACGTTTTAATGAATTTCCTACGAATTGTAATTCACTGTTGTACAATGTACGAAATATTGACTTGTTTACGATAATTTTGAATAATAAGTACAATCACTACACGCACTGCTGGCACATTTCACACATTTACAGGTAAAGTTCAAAATGCCGACCTCCATGCAATATGCATATTTCCGTGCGTCGGTACAGAGACTGCTCTACTCTTTGAAGCATCTGCCGAGTGATTTGACTAAACGCCATTTCGATCCGCTGCCTCATTTCTTCTGCGCTTTCACAGGACTCCGCATAAACAATATTTTTATATGACCCCACAAAAAAAATCGAGCGGTGTCAAGTCTGGGGACCACGCTGGCCAGGGTACAGGACCTCCCCGCCCAATCCACTGCGGGAGACGGTCGTTCAGATGGGAACGTACATTTCGAGCAAAATGTGCGGGTGCTCCATCGTGCTAGAAAGTCATCCCATGTTCCATCACGAGTCTCACGTATTGTGTCACTGGCAGGGCCATCAGAACGTCACCCAAGTCTTCTGTTAGGAATCTTAAATAATTGGCCCCATTCAGACTTGCCGGCAAAAACACTGGACCGATGACGGCACAACCTATTATACCAGCCCACACGTTAATCCGCCACTGGTGTTGAAAATTTGATTCCCTTGATACGCGGGGATTCAAATGAGTCCAAAAATGTTCATTATGCATATTGATAATGCCCGCACGCGTAAATGACGCCTCGTCTGTCCACAGTACCGACGAAGCGAAGTCGGGAGACCTCCCAACCTGGTCGCGGTACCAGCGGCAAAATGCCAAACGTAGATCATAGTCCGCTTGTAACAGCTCCTGCGTTCTTTGAAAATGGTATGGGTGCTGGCCATCATCCCGTAGCACACGCCACACACTCATATGGTTCACACCACCAAAGGCTGCCGCAGCACGACGAGTACTTGTCTTTGGATTGCCGAGAAAATGTTCCAAAACATCTGCCTCGAATTCTGGGTCTCGTGAACTCGGCCGGCCTTCAGAACTGGAACCACGGAACGATCCACTATTATGAAGTCTCATAACCATCTTCCTGAAGCATTCCACAGCAGGAAATGGTCGACATCGATTTTCTGGGACGCCATCAATAAACTTTGCCCAATAAATTTGGCGAGGCTGGCGCAAGCTCCCATCGGCTGCGCCTACGCACAACATCATCTCTTAGTAATCACTATTGCTTAAGCGTGACATAGTTTAAATAAACACAAAAACAAGACACAAACAAAACGATGACACCTATTTAGTCCTCACAACGCAAACGGCAATTACAGACTGTTACAAAAAATTAAAAAATAGCACCTCTGCCTCAGCGGCGGCACATCAAAGGACGCCGACTGAAACGCAAATTTTGGAATATAGGGTAACGTTTTCATAATGTACCTACAGGGTGAAATTAAAATTATTACCATCCTTTTGAAATAAGACCCTTCTCCTGATACAAATTACATCATTACATACACATTAAACGAATACCTATATCCTACGTCTACGACCTTCAACGTTGCACTGCATACGCCTTTGTTTGTAAACAAGCTCTGACCATCACCCGTACCACTTCCACATAATGCAAGAACTGACTGAGTGATTACGGATATACTGCACTAAGGAGGCAGTCACCCATCGGAAACTCACGACCTCCGAAAACAAAGCCTAACACTAACCACTACACCATGGAGGCAGTCGACTATGGGAATCAAATCCACAACCGCCGAAACGAAAGCCTAACACTCTAACCACTACACCATAGAGGCAGTCGACTATGGGAATCAAATCCACGACTTCCGAAAAGAAAGCCTAACGCTCTAACCACTAGACTATGGAGGCAGTCGACTATGGGAATCAAATCTACGACATCCGCAAAGAAAACCTAACACTCTAACAACTACCCCATAGAGCCAGTCAACTATGAGAATCGAATCCACGACCTCCGAAACGAGTCTAACATTAACCACTAATCCACATCACCATGTATAAAATCAAATGCTGGCGGCGAAAATCAAAGGTGATATTTTTGCCGCCAAAGTTGCCGCCAAAGGCTTGCGACTTCGCTACGATTACGTATCGCGTACGCAAGGCGACTAATCTTGATACTTTGTTTATTTAGGTAAGATTTTTTATGGTTTTACAGTATTGCTAATTTAAACTATTCTAAAATATTTCTTTAGATGAGTAGATATTATTAGGAAGTAAGAACCTTAATAGGTTCAACGGATATTAATTATTTCAATTTCACCATGTAATAAACCCATACCCAGAAAGTTGTCGTGTGTAGATAAGTCAAATTAAGCGTAAGCCTGTTGTTAGAAACGTGCGCTCAGCAATAGACGTATGTAAGTTAGTAAAGTACTATTTTTTGCACAAGGTTTAGTCCACTGCACTTGCATAGTAAGTACTGGTTGGAAACTTGACATTCTCGCATCTTTGAAGATTTCGGCAATTATCTCCGAAATCCAAGTTTTCTCACGATATTTTCATTCCAAGCAAGTGATGAAAATTTATTTTATTTTTATTTTTTATTTTTTATTTATGGCACAATGTACAGACATCAGATACAGAAAGTGAGGAAAATAAAAACACTTAAAAATTAATACAACAGGCATATCTGCGCCCAATTATTACTGTGCTCAACATTCATTTTAAAACATTTAGATATACTTAAACAGACACTAAATCAATCATAAAAAAAAATTAAATTAAATTAAAATTACAATAATTAATTCGTGGTCAACGATCAAAACTAATTTCTTGACGTTTACCGACCTTCAGGTTGCACCTTTACGATGAAAGTGTCCCAATACAAAATTTCAACTTTTTGGGAATTCAAAAGAAAATAAGATTTCAAGTTTTTTCATATTTTCATATTATTTTATTTATTACCTACTCTTGAAGTACTAAAGGTGATGGCCTTATTAGTCTTTGAAAATAATGAGGAAAAATGGAACTTTACAACTGAAAATTGTTTCTGATCATTTTAATGTTCAACAATTTAAAAACATAATTTACAAAAACTAGTCGCCAATAGGTCTTTTTTTTAACGATTTTTTGTTATCATTTAACGTATTAAGAATTAAGTCTTTTTAATGTTCATCAGCTAAGCAAGATGTCATAACCCTTGATATTGTTTTGTGGTCCCTGTTTCACAATTAAAAAAGAAGAAAGTCCACGAAACAAAAAAGTAAGTCCCTTTAAAAAGTAAGTTACTAAAAAAATTTTTTTTTTTTAAATATTAAGCGACGGGTCGAACAAGTCGTGTACCCGGTGGAAAGCGTCACGCCTGTCCATAACAGTAGCACTGCCGCTCGAAGGCTACTGCTACGGCGTCCATCTCTCTGAGACATAGTTGACAAGTCCCATGTGCCTGTAATTTCACCAGCACCCTTACCCTTCAAAACTGTAACACGGTAATGTGGCAGTACTACCCTGGACGAACTCACAAGGAGCTCTACTGCTACTAGTGATTTTTGAATATGATTTTCGGAACGAAAATGGCTCAAATGCTAATCCGTCAGTGGCAGCGTGTTGTCTTTGCAAATGCAGATTCAACAATAAATGCGGCGTTAATATTTCGACGCGGGAGTAGAATTTTTAAACTGAAAGAACAAAATGAAAGGGACCTTTATGAATCAGTGCTATTCGAGCTTTAATTGCACAATTTCATCTTCACCACAGTGTGACTAATGTAACAAAATATTTTTTTAAGATGGTTTTACGGTATAAACTCATTTTTTAATTTTTTGATTTGGGTCGCTTTCATTGTAAGGGTGCGAAGTATTAGTCGGATAATTGCGTCATATTGCGTCATGCGTTAGAAGAAACATACCGACGCCGCCATGCGTTAGAACAGTACCGACGGATAGAAAGAGACAAATTTCATTCATTAAAATACAATAGATGAATGCGTATGGTAAAAAGAAACCGAGATAACTTTAAATATGTGTTTTTTAGAGGACATTAGTTTTATTAATGGATATTAAATGGAAATTTGTGTATTTTGTATGTTTGAAGATATGAAGTTAACGAAACCATATTACGTTATTATGTACTAAGTTTTAAATAATAGTTTTATTATGAACTAGTGTATTTTGGCAAAGTAATCGATAATATTTATTTTTCATTAAATGTTCACACGCATATTACATGAATAAAATAATAATAAATTTAGTAAATTATAACATAGTAATAAGAATATGGCATTAAGTACTTTATCATTTACAATAACATGCCTGAATTTCACAATTTTTTCAAGTTACGTAATTTGGTTGTATTATGATACTCAATAGAGATGTGATGTGACTATTTATTTTCGTTAAATGACATCAGCTGATCGAAACTGTTCATGGCGAAATTTCCATAAATAACGTAGTTTGTACTAAAACAACTTTGCTAAATAGTTTCATACCATTAACTGAATCCGACCTTCAAATATGACTACACCTTGCTGTTACACCCTGTATATATTCTAATATAAAATACAATATAAAATATCAATGTGAAATGTAAATATTGAGAACCTCGGTAGCATAACGGCTTAAATTGTGTCACTACTGGATACGGAGGTCCCGGGTTCGATTCCCGGTAGGACCAATTTGGGAAATGAACTTTTCTAAATTGGTCCAGGGCATTTGCCCCAGGGTCAATTTCATTGCTCAGGTACTTATAGTACCGACAGGGAATTCCGAGTTTGAGACCAGGCAATTTGTGTGAAACGTTCAGAAAGTACCTCAAACTCAACATTTAAGATTTAAATCCAACTTTATACTGTAATAAGATTCCGATCGATATACAATTTTCGTAATAAACTGAAAGTTCGGAATATTTCCTTTGGGTTATTTTTTCATATTAATTTAGAACATAAATGTTTACTTTTCTTCTTTTGCAAAAGTGACAGTGCCCTGCATTGACTTACAAATACAAAATCTAATACAAAAATCCTAAGACAAAAATTGTAAGTCAATGCAAAAACCACGAAAAAAATGTCCCAAGTCAACCTATTTAAACGTAGTGACATGTAAAGAAATATGAAAAAGCTAAAACGTTGAATTTAAATTGTAATGTCATCGCAGTACTGTCTAATTTTGCTTGCTTCGCTGTCAGTCGAACAAACGAAGACTAAAGCGTGAATGACGCTCTATAATAATAATAAATATAAATAAGTAGAAAATAAATAAATTAAAAAAAAAAACTAATACAAGTAATACATTAAAAAAAAGAAATAATAATAATAATAATAATAATAAATACACACAGTAAATGCGAGTGTTAAGTTAAAAAAATAAAAATAAAAACAAATAAATAATGTGACTAAATAATTGTCCTAAAAGTGAATTCTGTCTATGCCATATCTAGATGCGGGATGGATAAGTCATAATTCTTACATCCATGTTTTTGTTTGTTGCGTGTGAATGCCGGCCGCATCGGAACTAATTGCAGATAAATTCATCTTAAAACGTATGATTTTAATTTTTTGTCTACCTACATTATTTTTCTTAATACGCAGTGAATGGTGATGGTTGTATAGATTTTAGTGCGCTTTACTATTAAGTTTTGAAGTAAGATCTTAAATTTTCTCTGTAAGTGAATTTATATTCTTAAGAGAAATAAATATTCTTTAACCACATATACGATTTTAACGCCCTATAAGTTCGGACACTTTTTAGCGCGGACCCGACGTCCATATATTGTAAGTCAATGGCGCCCTGATATAATTTCCATAAGAAAAAATTTTGGCATTTGATAAATGAAATTACAACCTCAATTTATTAGCCTTCAAGAGTGTTTGAAAAGTGTTTTGTGTTTGAGAATGTGTTTTCAATGCAACAATGTAAATTGTTTGTACATTGTAAATTATATAGGATTTTTTGTTAATAAATTCTTAGTAAATTATAAATAAATCCGAGTGCGTGATTTGCCTTCGCACATTCCGCGCTCTGAAAGACCCGCACATCCATCAAGTTAAAGTGAACACCGTCTCATTTACTCCAGTCAATTTACCTCTACCGTCCCCTATCATACCATCAGCAAATATGTATACCTACTCGACCCAAATGGAACGACTAATTTTATTATTATTTCAGAATATAATAGTAAATGTACGAATTAATGTGTAGAATCGCCTTTTAAAAATTTCACACATCTTTACGGGTAACTCTGTGTTGTGTAATATGAAGAGCAGGTCCCTGTTCCTTTTAGGGATTTATCTTCCCTAGCGATCGCATTTTTAATAAACTGATCTTACTGAAATGAAGATCTCGACAAAAAACAAAGGGTAATAAAACTAAGACTTTTTATATTCAAGATTTATTTATTTAGCCGTTTTAAGTCGTTTGAAGAAATTTACCAATGTACTCTTATTATTACATTATATTAATTGAATGAAGTCTTTAGTTGAGAGTCTCGGGTAGGGTGATGGCGGGGTTGACAGGGCGAAGATCACCGATAAGAACGGGTTCAACCACAACGGGGAAGATGGGAGTAGGGGGTTCAGGTTGAACGGGGAAGATGGGAGTAGGAGGCAAGACAACAGGTTCAGGTACAGGCCCAATGGGGAAGATGGGAGTAGGGGGCAAGACAACAGGTTCAGGCACAGGCCCAATGGGGAAGATGGGAGTAGGGGGGTTTACAACAGGCCCGACAGGGTCAACGACGGGAGATACTGGGGGCTGTACAGCTCCAGCGGGAGCGTTGATGTTAAGGATGACCTGCACAAGGGGAGAGCTTGCGGGGGTTGGGATCACGCCAGGCTCGACAATAGCGGGGCCGACCACGATGGGCTCAAAGACATCAGGCTCAACAATAGCAGGGCCGACAACGATGGGCTCGTATACATCAGGCTCAACAATAGCAGGGCCGACAACAATGGGCTCGTAAACTTCTGGTTTAACTATAGCGGGGCCGACAGCAATTGGCTCATAGGTGTCAGGAACTACAGGAGCCGGGCCACCTGGTCCAGGGATGACGTATCTAGCCGGGCCGGCAACGGCGACGGCTACGACGGCGGCAGCGAGTAGAAAGAATTTCATGTTTCCTGTGGAACAAAGAAATTTATACTTTAGCGTTAGATTTTAATGATAATAACAATAAAAAGACGCGACATGGGGATTAAAAACTAAAAATATACTTAAATTATTCGAACCATTAATAATATTGGCTTATTTGGGTATAATAAGTTATGGTTATCAAAGAAATAACGCGAAGAAGCTGTCTTTTGCCAACAAAAGAATTTTTTTTTGAGATTTCAGGAAATTTCAAAAGTTTAGTTAATTTTATTGAATGCTTTGATTAGATCTGAGTAAAGATTATTTCATTAGTAGATCTATAAATATAATGTATTTTATTGTTGTTACCTGTTGTTAGCTCAGAGCGTCGACCAAACTATACTTACGAAAACAAATACGTAGCTTTTATACTATAAATTTATCTTCGATAAACAACATTATCAATGTATGAATAAGAGCTTTAGAATCATCAAATTTTACAATGTGATTCAATGCTTAATATTTATTGGGCTATAAATTTGAGACATCCGCATATGATTAACTTTGATAGTGCATGTACGTAACACGAAAACTTTTGTTTTAATTTTAACGCTCAAAATAGTAGTAGTGTTTACAAGTCACGTAAAGAAAAATAGACAAACTTATCATACAAATTTAAACACTACAGTTTATAAGCAGAAGATTTCTTCGAGGTCCGTATTATGACGCATCGTGCGTGTCCAGAACCCTGGCAACATTTCCCTTTTCAATACGCTCTGTATAAAATATTTTTTATTATTATCAGATCAAAGCTCAAATAAAATAATTTTATGTTATTTTATTACATCATGGAGTTAAATTTCATACATTTTTTTGTAAATCTATGGATTAGTTAATTACAGACTGGTTTTTTATTATTATTGGTGCAAAAACCAAACATAAAGAAAAATTCTTATGATTAAAATCATGAGTTCGAACCAGTGTCTGCTGCAGACACCGACAGCAGAACTTGCGCATTTTTTGAGTTTGTCACAGTTGGTTTTTAAAAGGACACTTATGAAGTTTCTATTCTATTTCAATAGTAATTTCCTCCTTAACACTTATGCCTGTAGACCTAGTTAAATTGAACATTGAGGCGTATAACTCCATAGTCATGTGGTAAAAACAGAAAGAGATTTTAATAGAACTAACTGCTAAACTAGACTGTATTTTTTCTTCACTTCGCGGTTTGCGTGAGGAATTTTTGGAAAACAAATGGAAAGGAAAAATAATTTGGAAGAAAGGACCAGTGACGTGCGATTAAGGTTAAACAGAAATACATAAACTTGAAAATTATGTATATATGACAAATGTAATATAATAATTTGATACAATTAAAAGTTATAAATGAAGCCAAACATGAATAAGATTTAGGATTTAGCTTTCAAATGCGAACATTCTTTTCTTATCATTGTTTGTCTATCTTTTTTATCCGTGAATTTAACTCATTGTGATATAAAGTGTTTTACACAACATTGAGCTCGTGATAAGAATGGCTAAATTTCAATTAAAAAATGGCTAATGTTTTGTATAACACCAGTCAGAACAAGGAATGCTTATTTATATCTTAATTCATATCTATAATATCTCAATTTACTGTGTTAGTTAAATAGACAAACTCAATTGTTCTTTGTAAAGAACTTGGCGCCTAAAACTATTTTTAACATTACAATATTAATATTATAAGCGATATATCATAACTTTAAATATATTCAAACTGTTTGCCAACAATAAAAGTTGAATCGATATTAATATCAAAATCACGTTGGTAACAAAAGGTCAGAAAAAGAACTGTACCCGTAATACACAACTGCGTTTTAACTAATATCCACGTAAACAACCAACGATCGATACAAATATAAACTTTACAATAAAGTACTAAATAGATATATTAAATGTTCTAAGATAATGGCAAACAAAAAATAAATACTAAACAGCAAGAATTTTTGTAAAGCAACATGGAAAGTAATAAGCATTACGCTAGTAGTAACATAGCTGTGCTAAAAATTATTAATTATTACAAGGACAAAGAAATAACGGGACCGATAAAAATCGCTACCAAATTTAATAATTGTTACATTACTAAATTAAATTATGATTATACAAGATACACTTTTTTTCCGGGGGAAAATCTGTCATGGATACCACCGCGTCACCGGGAGGCGCGGTGATTATCTAAAAACCCCCGGGTACTCCCACACCTCGCATGAGACGGGGCTGTGGCCGCGTGGTTTATGATCCACGGCCTGCCTGCGGTTGTTCGCCACTGCGGATTCACCTGTGGGAAATCTTACCATCTCCCTTCCTTCGTTAGTGGCATGCCGGGAATACTTCGCACGCCAACCAACCCGTAAACCCTCATCCAGTGGGTGACAAAGTCCTCGATTTTGCCACCTAGGGTTCACTGTCAGGGCGGCAGTTAGCGGGCATAGGTCAGCCGCCTGCGCCCTAAACAGGATATACTAGCCTTTTTTTTATTATCCGAGGGAATCTGCTTACAGATAGGGGTTATGTGGGATTGGGCTGAACCCTGAAGGGGAGCAACCCAACCGCATCAAACCCTCGGGGTGTTCCTCCTCTCCGCTACAGGTAGAGGCACCACAAGCGGGTGGCGGCGCCCAGCGCAGCCCCTCCCTGAGAAGGGAGACGCAACGGTCCCCCGACTCCAAATGTAAGCCTCGCCGAACACCAAACGAGCCGACTGGGCAGCGAACTCCCCCAAGTCCGCTACCCAGGGGCCATGGGGCCAGGACAACATCCCCGCAACTGTGAAATTGACCACGGCTACTAGAGCCCCCCCGCCACGACAAGGTGGGAACCCATTCGGGGGGATACTATCCTAACCTAACTTAACAATTTTTTGTGGGGAAATCTTCCGAGGATACCTCCCCGCTGTCCCCGGACATACCTTACCGTGACCTTCTCGGTTACTTTAGTGGGAGAGATCTGAAATCGATTTTGCCCACCGGAATACCTTTAGTTTTATCGAAAATATTTGAAAAGGCCATATACAACTGGCTTATATATCTTACAAAATAATAGTACATGCGGCATTTCGCTTAACGAGTTTTTGTAAAATACATATAAAGAATAAACTATGTTCAAGAGGCTATTTTTGGACATATCTAGAGCTTTTGAATGAATGAATGAATTATTTATTGTTAACTAAATTAAAGCAAAAAGGAATTCGGGAGCCAGCGTTGAGTTGGTTAAAATCTTACCTATAAAATAGGTTACAACGTGTAAATATAACCAACTTAACACGACCAATTGTACTGAAACGCATGAATCAGGCTTTAAAAGTAATAATTACGGTGTTCCCCAAGGTAACGTACTTCGTCTCTTGCTATTTCTACTGTATATTAACGATGCCATCACATATTGGCACGGAAGACGTATCAATTATTTTCGCAGTTGATATATCAGTGATTGTCACTTCTCCAAGAAATCAATATTGGAAGAACATAAAAATTAATTATTTAAAACATTGACTTTAGTAATTGAATGCTTTTAAAAAAATAATCTTCTAGAATAAGAAACTACGACTAAGGTAATGAATTTTAATAATTTGTTGACATGAATTATAACGGACAAATTTTGCGCAACGCTACCAATGTGACATTCCTGGGATTAATTATAGACCAAAAATTCAATTGGACAAATTGTGTACTAAAATAAATAGATTTGCGTTTGCTCTTTACAAATTGTCAAAGGTGGCGAATAAATACACGGCCATGAGAGCTTGTTTTGCGTATGTGGAATCTATACTCAGATACAGTCTCATTATTTGGAGCAAGGCACAGACTTTGGGAAAGTTTTTATTGTTAAAAAAGAGGTATCTGCAATGTAGTGTCGTATGTCTCATGTTGTCCTCATTTTAAAATGCTAAGAATATTGTCTTTCCCACGCCTGTACATTCTCGAGTTTGGTATATTTAGTAAAATTAAATCAATAAAAAGTTATAATAGCGTAGGACGTGACTGCTAGCAACTAATGTGATAATAGACAGTAGACACAATACAAAATTTTTATTTATTTATTTATTTATTTACCACAACTTATTAACTATCATTACAGGTCTTACCTAATGCGATAGTAAAGCAATTTTATATTATAATATCCTATTTACCTATTTCTATCTTAACCTAAACATTTTCATTACACAGTACAAATAATGCTACCCTTGTGAGTTCACTCAAAGTACCAAAGAATATGTCCACATTGTCAGCCATTACGTTGAGAGTACGTAGTGCGCGCGTCATCGGAGCTTTGTTTAGCATGTTATTCCTCCCGCGCGGTACGGCTAGAAGTTGCGGCCGCCGCCGCCGCCACACATATCCGTCCGGAACACACATGCTTATTTGCCCCAAAAGCTCAGCATTGTGTATCTTACCTCTAAAAAGTTTTAACATATAAGATATTAGTGCAAGATCCCGCCTGACTCTCAGTTCGTTATAGCCAACCATTCCTACAATAAACAGGGTTGGATACATTAGTGGGTAATATGGGTAAACGCCGTATTGTTTCATATAGAGGTACCTAGTGAACTTATTTTGCACCCTTTCCAACATGACCATATATTTCGCTTCA
>NW_020654579.1:0-12843 GCF_003589595.1 Hyposmocoma kahamanoa
CTATGCCCTGGGGGCCTACTATGAGCTATGATGGTAATCCTGATTAAGCTGCTGTTTTGTGTTTACTTTCTCTTAATTAACGTATTTTTCTTTAGGTACTCGTTTGATTTTCTCTTTAAAATATTAAGTATATTGAATCTACTACTAATCAATTATTCGTAACATTTGTTGCCAAGTGGGAGAAAGCGTAAACAGTCCAATGCAAAAAGTTTCAAGGACTATCGTTTACTTTTTATGGAAACGGGATGGACACGTGTCAGGCCAGATACGAACTGAATATCTTCAAGATACAGTTACTCAAGCAACTCGATACTTTGGTCCATTATCTGTCAATGTAAAGCGTAGAAGAGAATTATTTCAGTAATCATTAGTTTGTAAGTGTACGGGACGGCCGCTTATAGTAAATTAAAATAGATTTAAGTACTTATCATTTATAACCTATTGTAACTTACTAGCTTCATAATTAAAAATATTTATGGTTCGGTCTTTTACTTCGCAAATAGATGGATTAAGTAAAATATACAAATAGATAGTAAATAGAAATAGAAAAAAAGGTAAGCTGAGGAAAAGATTTCCTCAATAGAATAGATGTAAAAATGTTAAATAAAACCACGGCTCTCGTTACGGTATTGCTGAGGTCTAGCTGAGCCGCCCGGCACACGTTAACGTATTGCTCGAGCCCGCCTCATAGCTTCGTATGCGGCCGTGTTCCCGTGAAAAGGATAAAAGGCGCGCGCGACACTGCCGCGGCCTACCTGCGGTCACCTGGTCGCACGTGTTCTTTTCAGAACGCCCGGTGTTCCGTTACTAAGTATTTCTTTACTTATTTTGCTTTCCGTATTTGTTTTATCAACAATTACTAATTCTCTTTCTTCCCTTTCCGCTTACCTAGTCGTGAGTTCTTTTCAGAACGCCGACTCTTAAGTTTCATAGATTGTGTGTAAGTTTCATAGAGTGTTTCGCATCTCGGTTCGCTTTCCGGTGGATATCTAACGGTGCCAACGAAGCCGGAGGCTCTCTCACGGAGAGAGCGCCTGTGTTCGCGCGAGTCCTCCCCTGCCCCCCTCGATATTTAACACGTGCCATTTTAGTTAGACGCGACTGCCCCGAGTTTCTTCTCGGGTGAACGCATTCCGAAGAGGTGGTAATTTATCGCTAGGCCCCAGTAGAGCACCCCTCCTAGGGGGGCCGGGTTCTGTCATTATAGCCATAATGACAGAACCCGGTCTGGTTGGCCGAGTGTAGTATGGCCCTTCCGACCCCCGCATTCGATTCGTCGCAACTTCTGCGATGGGTCCTATCAAACAAGAATGTACGCGAAGCCGCGTTATCCGCATTCCCCGATTTGGCTGCCTACCAGCACCCCGTCGTTATGTCCCCAGCACGCCTCGTGCTATCATCGCCCGCGTCTCTCGATGCCCCTAGGCACCCTGCCCCCTCCCTTCAGGAGATGGACATTGTTCCTCAGTCGTCTGAGGCACACAAGGTGTCGGCGCACACTGCGGCTCATCAGCAGGCTAGGGTACAACCGCAGCCCCTTATGTCCATCCGCGACTTCCCGGCCAGCCCTGCTCTCATAGCCCTACAATCGCCGTGGGTAATCCCTCGCGCCAACGCCCCTGCGCCCGCCGCTCCGAAGCAGGCAAGCCCTATCACCGCCGCGGCCCCTAAGGCAAAACCACAGCCACCGCCTCCTGCGCAACGACCTATCGCGAACGCTCCACGCGCCCCCGCCCCGATACCACCACCGACTCACTCTCTTTAGGACGACCTGGCCCTCGGGAGCCACTTTGTTAGCACCTTCGACGTTTTCGAAGTTAAAAATCTAGCCACGCTCTTTGGGCCACCAACGGAAACGGCCCCGCGCGTCTTCAAGTCATGTCGCGTTTCAGCTCGCTCGTAGAGTCATTAAGCAAATGCTCCGCTTCTTCCTTCTCTCTCTAAATGGATTTATTAACCAGTAGGAGTTGAGTCAAGACACGACCAGTAAAGCTAGGCTTTTTTAACTCGATGTCCTGTTAATTCAAGAAACCTTCTTAAAACCCTCCGTTCGAACCCCCATGTTTGCCAACTATTGCGCGGTCCGCAATGATAGATTAAACTCGCCCCTCGGCAGTACCATTATAAACTACAAACGTTCACTTCACTGCATCCCTCTCGACCCACCCCCTACAACGTACATCGAGGCATCGGCGTGTCGGCTCGTAACAGTTTTACTAAGATTGAAAACGTACCTCGACAAAGAGTTACCCTGAAAACAAAACAAATATTTTAATTTCGTTATAAATTTGGAGGGAGATAGCAGATTTTCGATACGATTATGGTTCTCAAAGTTATAGACGTAAACTTGTAAAGTGGGTCCTTTTTTTCGCTTAATGGCGACCACTTGGCTTAATTAATCAAGTGTCAGTTTCGACAAATGTGGTCGTTATGAACATTCAAGTAACAACACTGCAAAATTTTGACAGTTTCGCATCGAATGATGAATAACTTTTTAATTCTGCACATTAATCAAATACTGAAATAAAAGATATAGCTGTATACAATATATCTGTCTCTTTCTAAACAGTTGTGTTATTTTTCTATGCTGGCTTCCTACGGCCTGAGGTTTCACGGGCCACGCCGCGCAATTTCGTGCCATTGCGCCATGGCAAAAGTGCCGCTCGTGCCGCCGTGAACTCGCTTGTATAGGCCTGTGGCGCAAGGTTGCCCATACGAATTGGAGGTGCGACGCGGACGGTGATATCATAGGCCGTGGAGAGCCGCATTTATTAGCATCCGCTTAAGGAGAGTCACCGGAGGAGAATCTGGAAAAACTGTTTTGCTAGAACAAATGATTTATGTGTTTACTATTAAATAACGATCTTACAAAAAAATACGATATACCTAAGGATATTGTCTAAAGAATGTGCTAATTTGTTACACGATAGGATGTACTTCATCCGATCATATAAAATCCTGAAAACAGGTTGAAATAAAAATTTAAAACGAATTATTTAAGAATAAAATATCCAACTTTGCACATAATTTTTATACAGAGATATTTCTCTTTAAGTAATACAGCGAACCTGCTAAATTTTGATTTTCAACTGAAGCGCTGTAGATATTAATATCACATTTATCCCAAAATTTGCAATTAAAACAACACATAAAGGGCGCCTTCAAATTAAACTATATAGCCACTGATAATTTACATACAATATTTACTCGGCAAAAGTGGCGCGCGCGCCATTTAATAAAAGTTTGATTAGGAATTGAAACCTGAACAGCTTTTAATCATTATTAATACAAAGAACGAACACTAAAAAAATCCTTCGATGGGACTGGATTCGAACGAACGTCTTCCAGCAAACCATGCCAGACCCTATACCAACAAAGCCACGGAACGAACTAGCGGCCCTTATGAATTTGTCTATGTGCTTGTTGCAGGTCTATGTTTTGGTTTTTAACGACGTTTTAGCGCTATCTGTTAGACATCTATGAAAGCTTTTCTTCACTCAGTCAGGTACCTTTACAGCTACCAGCAGCTGACTAGAGATGTCGCTTTAATAATTGCGATTTTTAAGTTTTAAGATCACCATAATATTCAATTATTTTTGTGCAATTACTCCACTAGTTCATAATAATTATTAATACAAAGATCGAGACTGAGAAAAATATCTTTCGATTCCACTGGCGGTTTGTTTCCATTTTACTAATATCGATTGTGTATGGGCTCCACATACTCCATATATGAATTGCAATGGTAAAAGAGAAAGACTTGCAAAGAAAATGGTAAAAGCACATTGATGTAAACTACAGGTGTTATGGTCGCAAATTTTTCCTTAATGTAGCGTGTGGTGGACATCCCACCCCATATCTTTCCATTGATTATAGTGCCCCTCCGTATCAATCTCTTGGTTATGCGGGAAGCACACTATGACCTATGCGAGCAAGCCCGCACAGGGACCTAAGTCAGGTTTTAACTCTGTAAGGCTAGTCACTTAGGTAAGCCGGGTGCACGAATAGCAAGTGTACAGTTGGTACTACGTAAAATAAAGCATGAATTACGTCTTTAAACTAAAATACGACATGTATCTAAGTAAGGTCGCCGCGTGCGCAGAGTTATACCAAAGAATGTATGAAACCATACACACAGAAACGTCATTTTGATCAAATTTTCAAAAAGTGATAACTTTTTTTGATAATGCTATATCATTTTGTAGGTAGTATTGCTTTGTTGCTTTGGGAAGCTATTTTACGCCAGAATGAATCCATAAAACCCTTATCACTGCTCAATGTCTACACGAATCAGTGAATATCGAAGAGTAATCACGATACGGTTATTTACAAAAAGGTTGGTAGCAAAGGTTATAGCGGAAGAACGATTATTTTTGTATTGAAAGGTCGACGCGCCCTTGTGCAATTGTGGCGGCATGTAGTTTTGATTTCAATTTCTAATATTTATGAGTGCGGTTCGTAATATATAACAAAAAATCGACATATTTTAGTCAACAGAAATAATTAATTTATGGTATACAGACATCTGACATATTCTTGCATGATTAAAGGTCACTGGGTATAATAGACGATTAATATAACAAATTTCAATCTAATATACCGATGGCATAATGTTCATTTTATATAAACACTTCAGATATAACATTCACTGAGTATAATGTACTATTATTTAATTCCGGTGGTGTTTAAGTGCAATGGTAAATGAACCGAATTTGTTTGCATTTCCTAATTGGTCCGACCTCCTCCTGTGGGTTTAGGTTAAGTTAGTATATGACAAAGCTACACGAGCCGAGCGAGCGCATCGAGCGTGCCGCGGCAGCGGTCGGAGAGTGCCAGAACCGAATTAGTTTGCATTTGCTAGTTAGTTCAACCTCGTCCTATAGGTGTAGGTTAGGTTAGTATATGATAAAGCTGCACGAGCCGAGCGAGCGCATCGAGCGTGCCGCGGCAGCGATCGGAGAGTACCAGAACCGAATTTGGTTGCATTTGCTAGTTAGTTCGACCTCCTCCTGTGAGTTTAGGTTAGGTTAGTTTATGAAATCAAATATTCTATTTAAAGTTTTGATAAATATGTTTTTTAACACAAAAAGCACTTAAAGCTATACAAAAACAATTACATTCTGCGATTGTACATTTAATGAAATAAAAAAATCTTATCAACATAATATAGGATGCTAAAACGAAATATTATGTTATACCTACCTATTATTTAATACGTTATACTGATACTTCTTATATCATTTGATCTTTATGTCACTTAACCATTATATCTAACGTTTGTTATACTGAAGGTTCATTATAAACATTGAAATATGCCTTTTGTCGTTTATATACAGTGAGTGATTATATCCTTAGATATTATTTCAAAGGTTGTTATACAAAGTGAAAATAGATTATTTGTTGTTATACCTTCCATTACACACCCAATATTTATTTTATTGCATATTGTTTTATTACCATAATATTCATATATGTTTTGTAATAATACTCGACTATTAATAATACAGAAGGAAAACATCGTAGTTGAAGAATCTGAGAGACTGGTCGGTTCTTTCGTGCGGCAGCTTCAAAAATGAGACTAGATATGATGGTCGCCAACCTTCGTAAAGAAGCGGCACACTAAGAAGAAGATTATAAATACAAACTACGCTCTACACATTCTTCGCCCGACATTCTCAACTTCTCCGTCCGAAACTTATTCTTCTTCTTAAAGCGCCTCTCCACTACTGGAGGTTGGCTGTCAATCTGGCAAATTTGTCCCTATACAAGGCCAGCCCCATGTCTTTCTACATTAGCTTTAATTATATTACGAAAAGGGCATTATAACCTGTGCGCGCGCAGGAACCTTATAAGCTCGGGTTCTGACCCCAGATCAGCCAGTGTACAGGGTTGTCACAGACATCTGTCACTTGACTTCATCCGGTTCTTCGAGAGGCTAGGGCCTCGGGTGACCCGCCCCGGGTGCACGTACAGTACCTTCCCTATTTATAAATGTCTACATAAAATAAATTAACATATTCCTCTGAAAAGGTACGTCGATGTGTAAATTTGTTTACGTTTTTGTGTTGCGTAACAGGCAATACAAACGACTATGCTTTGTGGTCGCTTATCGCCTTATCTAAAACGGCCCATTCACCGCGCAGGCAGGAGACTGTTCACACACTATCCTGCGTGTGGCTCTCGTATGGAGTCTCGCAGGACGCATTACAGGATGCAGAATAGCTTACACGCTGCGATTATATTCATAATTCTGCTTTACACGGTGAACTGCGATGCGGGATAATGAATGCCCTCTTTAACGGAGAAACGGTTATGTAACATTCATCGCTCGAAACTATCTCCAATCCAAAAAAGTCTACAAGTATCATATTCGCGTGTAGGAAAATCGTCAATATTTTTTGTGTTATAACAACTCAATAGGTCGTCTAGGCATCGCCTGTCCGAGTTGTCGGTCAAATAATCTACGTTTATTTCACCGACCAAAATTAACCTTTTATTTACGTGAAATATTGGTGCCTAATGTTTGTATTGAATATGAAAATTGTTTAATTTCTCCATTGCCTGTTCTATAAATACCCACAACAATAACATTTCCTTAATACAATTCAATAATACAAAATTCGCAATCATATTCAATACCGGAGCCCTATAGGTCCGTTCTTTGTTTAAATAAAATTCCTGACTTTGCAAACATAGCTACACCGCCGTGGTTGATGTGGAGGCAGCAGTACGTAGTATCTCTATCTAATTTTTGGGCGGTACTAGTAATTTGCGAGTTTGTACGATTACCTCAGGCGTTGTATTCATTGTTTTTGCACGAAGTTTCAGAACAAACAAGTATATCGGGTTCGTGTGTTTTTCAAATTATGTTTAATAGTCCTGTTTGTTATGTATCTAGATTTGCATAACACACATACCTAAAACGTCAGTTCAATGCACTTGCATTCGCGCACCCCGGAACGCGCGCCCCGTGCATTGCAACGTGACCGCAAAACTCGTCATTTTAATTATAATTATGAGACACTTTTCGGCCCAACGTTCCTAACATCAGACGTAGACTAAATTCCTTTAGTTAAGATCTTTTTCGTATAAGTACTTTTAGACCTAACGTACCTAACTTCGGACGTTCTTAAAAATTATTTAGTTTAAGAAATACCTTTGTGGAAATTTAATATAGTTATTCATCATATTTTCTCGTCTTTACTTCATCTCCACTGCGGCCACCCTATATAATTTGTTTTACTAGTAATAGACCGTACCTACATTTTGGTGTAAGATCGTTATGTTCGATTTGTGTCTTATTTTAGAGATCGCCCCCGATCGTGTTGCGCGTGTATTTTTCTTAAGTATTTTTGGAGTGTTGGTATTGAAATTTCTAATTGATACTAAAATACATTTGGGATTATGAAAATTCGAGCAAATGTTATTTCGGGCGAATGTATTTCCGGATTTCTGGTAGATAATCCCAAGCCTTAAAAAGAAAACAACAATATTTTGTTGTTTATTGCTAACGTTTAATAAAAAATCATTTTCAAAATAAGATCAAAATCAAAGCGACTCTACAGTTACTACGTTTTAAATATTTCTGTCGCATGTGGTTCGAACAATTGTAATTGACCAAGAAGTTCATACAATTTGTGGATATACAAGTTATTAGTCCGAAACTGAACCCAAATAAAAAAAAATCGCAAATTAATTTCCTAAATTCTTAATTTTTATTTAGTTGCGGTAAGCGTCGATTCGCAATCACCTGATCCAAATGTCATGAAACTTCTACACGGCACGCGCTATCACACGGCGGACCGACTCTCTTGCTCTTTTGTTATCGCTTTCTCAAATGCAAGCCTCATTAATAAGCGCGCAGCAAGTGCGCAGTCGCGCGTGGTTTGAGAGATGTTTGGTGTTCACCAACACTGTATTACCATCAAGATAGCGCTCCTTCTGGTCATGGACGGCAAGTGTGTGACTAATGGGTTGATATGAAACGCTTAGCTTACTTAGAGAATATTACCGAGTGTCGAACAATTAATTAATATTTAATCAAAACATTGCAGGGCTTTGTAATAAATTAGATGTATTAGATGTGACTTTTAGGGAATTTAAAAATGTGGGTAGAGAGGTTGATGTAATATGTTTTTGTGAAACTTTTGTACCAAAGCGCTCGGAAAGTAATATAAAGTTGAATAATTTCAAGCGAGCAGCAACTTTCTGTCGTAAGAATAGTAGAGGTGGTACATGCATACTAATACAGAAATATCTGGATTACAAGCCTTATACCCTTTATAGAAAAACTTGTCTGCGCATTTTATTTTGAATGTTGTGGTGTAGAGATTGTAGGTACCGGACTTATTATAGTGAATATATATCGAATCCCTGAACAATCAAAAGCGCACGTTGGTATATTTTTACATAAATTTAATATCGTATTGACTTACCTTACCAAAAAGTTCAAAAAGAAAAAAAATGTTATATGCGGTGATTGGAACATCGATATTTTGAAATCTAAACCTTTTAAAAAAAATTACAGATGTACATAGTAGAAGTGTAAGGGACCCAAATAGACTGGTGTATAATAATAAACCTAGATAGTGTTATTACAAAAATCAATGTAACGGTATGTGTGTCCGAATTTATAATGCTCTACCAAAAGACATTCAAACGTTACCAAATAATTTGTTCAGAAACAGACTTAGTGAATGGCTTAGAGACAAAAATTATTACAAAGTGACTGATTTTTTAGATAAATGTTGACATGAAATTAGTGCTAAATGTATATACATGTACAATGTAATAATGATGTATAAATATTTTATAGTTTGACATAGAAGGTTATTATTTTGTTGTTTTTAATTGACTGATTATTCTTTGTTTCTTATTGGATGTCGACATGAAATTATAAGGTATATTTATGTTTAATGTAATCATGATGTATGACATTTAATAATTTGACATTGATAGTTTATTATTCTCTTGTTATTAATTAATTAATTGATTATTATTATTATTATTCCTTGTACACGTCTGATGACAATGCTATAATTAAATTAAATTTAAGCAACATTTTGCATGCCTAGTCAGGAAAGACATGTGTTCTGTAATAATTGTTCCATCTTTCACACCATGTTTTAAGTAAATAAATTTCATTTCATTTCATTTCAAACAATATTTAGCAGCCAAAGACCTTCTTAGTACACCACAGAACTATAATTTTAGCGCCCATATACTTACTCCGACACGACTAAACTCGTGCATTGACCAAATAGCTAGCAACATCAAAACCGCAAATGCTGAAATTCATCACCTAGGTCTCTCACATTATGAAGCTGCGCAAACCTTAAGTGTAAAAGTCAAGAAACAAAAAGTTTACAACATGTGGCATGAATACAGACGCGACTATAACCCGGAAAACATTAAAAAGTTTTGTAACTATATACGCTCTCTTTCGTTTTTTGAAATCGTAAATTCAGATAGGATGACAACCGCGTTTGATGGTTTTTACGATTTGTTTTCTTTATTGTATAATTTATGTTTTCCAATCGTAATAGTTAAAGTAACTAACCATCTCACAAAGTTGCGTTGGCTCACTAAAGTAATGTAAAACAAAACGAGCATTGCAAATTAAACATCCAAGAGAAAAATTAAATAAATCGTACAATAAGCTACATTATAGAAGCTACAATACACTGCTTAAAAAATGCATATTAAAATCAAAACGAATCAGTAATACTAAATACATAAGAAGCAATACCAACAAATGCAGAGCGACTTGGAAAACTATATCACACACTCTCTCCAATAATTTCCATAAGGGTGACATTAATTCTCTACAATTCAATGACCATATATATGAATGAATGAATGAATATACTTTATTGCACAGATAAACACACGAACATAAACACATGTACAGATAAACATACGCACAACAGGCGGCCTTATTGCTAAGTAGCAATTTCTTCCAGGCAACCTTAGGATAGGAAAAGTACTTAGAAGGGGGTGCAACCAAGATACAAGATACCACAGCGATAGATTGAGAAACAATATTAATAAATACTAATAATAAATATAGTACATAATATAAATAAATATTAATAATAAACAGAATAATATATCGTTTTAAAGTAAATAAATAAAAAAAATAAATACACAATGATATCAATGTAAATACATAAATAAATAATTATAAAAATATTTACTTATTATATTATGATGAAGGATTATAATAACAACAGAACAAGGACATTAAAGGCAGAAAGGGAAAGAAGTCACTGCTCAAGGAAGTGCTCCTTGACACGTCGTTTGAAAGTATGTAAAGAGGGAGATCGTCGAATATTTTCAGGGAGAGAATTCCACAATCGGATAGCAGAAACAGTGAAAGAGTTAGAGAAAAAATCAGAAGAATGGGAGGGCATTTCTAAAGAAAGGGTTTGAGAGGAGCGAAGTGGACGGTCAAGAGTAGAAGCATGAAAGACGAAACGTTCTTTGAGGTAAGGAGGAGCAAAGGTGTCGTAAAGAATTGAAAAAAGGAGGGAAAGGACGTGAAGGTCTCTACGACGGTGGATTGGTAGCCATTTAAGTTGTTTGCGAAACTGGGAAACATGGTCGAATTTCCGGAGTCCGAAAATAAAGCGTATGCACATGTTTTGGAGCCGTTCCAATTTATTAAGAAGAGTGACTGTCAAATCAGGGTAGCAAACATCAGCATAGTCCAGTATCGGATGTAGGAGACTTTGAGCCAGGTTAATTTTGGTTTTAATTGGCAGGTAATTTCTTAATCTTCTCAGTGAGAAATGCGCATTAAACACCTTCCTGCTAACCTCAGCAACGTGCGGTTTCCATGAAAGAGATTTATCAAAAATAACCCCCAGATTCTTAACTGATTCCGAAATAGGAATCTGGACACCATCGAACATCACCGGTGGAAGCGAGCTATAATCGATTCTTGATGCAAATCACGGACTACCAATAACGATGCACTGAGTTTTGGACGGGTTAACCTTAAGTCCAAAAGACTGACTCCAGAGAAGTATAGAATTAAGGTCGTTATTGGTAGCATTGACAGCAGATGTTATATTACTAAGAGACGACTGGGTGTAAATTTGCAGATCGTCCGCATAAAGATGATAGGAAGAAGTGATCGATTGAGTAATAGAATTGATAAAAATAGAAAATAAGAGAGGAGAAAGAACGCCGCCCTGCGGGACGCCGGCAGAGGTGCCACACCACGTAGAGAAGGAATCATCAAAAAGTATCCGCTGTCGACGTCCACATAGGTAGCTCTGAAACCAATCAATAACTGCTGGAGATATGTTGAGAGAACGTAGTACTCCCAGTAAAAGATCGAAGTCGACACCGTTGAATGCGTTGCTGAAGTCAAGGAGTGTTAAAATAGTGACTTGTTGTTTCTCCATGCCCGCACGGATGTCGTCAGTGATTTTAGTGAGTGCAGTAGTCGCACTATGACCGGTGCGGAAACCAGACTAGTAAGGATTGAAAAGGTTGTTACGATTTAGGAACTGAGTTAACTGATAGTGGACAAGCTTTTCTAGGACTTTGGACAGGAAAGGAAGAATTGATATGGGACGGTAGTCCGACGACGTACTCGGCTTGGATTTTTTAGGGAGCGGAATGATGTAAGCATCTTTCCAAGCAGTGGGAAAAACTCTATCATATATATATATCATATATATATATCATAATCCTGTTGACATTTGTAATATTTTTAATACTATTTTTTTTAATTTAAGTATTAATTTCAACTTGACTCGAAATCACATGACATCAGACATTCAATGTACATTTAATTCAATATTCTTGACACCAGTTACTGAAAAAGAAATTTACAATATAATAATGTCATTAAAAAATAGTAAATCTTGTGGCTTTGACGAAATAAATACGAAAATTATAAAACTGTGCGCTTCACACATCTGCTATCCCCTTGCACATATTATTAATATTCCGTTTGTGGAAGGAATATTTCCAAAAAAATTGAAACAGTGTATTGTTAAACCGTTACATAAAAAAGGTGACATTTTAGATCCAAATATTACTCTGATACCTATTCCATCGAAAATATTTGAGAAAGCTTTTTTAATTAGACTAAAGCTTTATAGAAAAGTATAACATACTCCGCAGTATGGATTTCGAAAAGGAAGATCCACGACACTTGCTTGCTATGACTTTCTAACGATTATAACAAAAACTATCAATGAAAAAATTCCGGTAGCATCACTTTTTCTTGATATGAGCAAGGCATTTGATTATGTAAATCATTCTAAACTTTTAATAAAATTAGAAAAATATGGAATCAGACACAGCGTTTGACTGGATTAAGAATTACTTAAAAGATAGGACACAGAGTACGACAATACATAAAATTTGTGAAAGTCACAAGCGTCTCATAAAACAAACGTATTACTCTAATTATGAAACCAAAAACAGCGGCATTCCAGAAGGAAGTATTTTAGGACCGGTTCTTTACAGTCTATACATAAATGATCTTCCAAACGCTATAGACCACGAAAGCGTACTGTTCGCAGACGACGCCACCCTTATATTAAAATGCTATGATAGAGACAACTTTGAAATGGAAATAAATGAAACACTACATAGAGTTATCAAATGGTTAAATGAGAATGACCTAAATATAAATATTAGCAAAACAAAATTCATGCAGTTCAGATCGCAAAATTGTAATTCGTTCCCTATTCAAGTGCACTATAATAAACAAGTGGTAGATGAAGTAGACTGTTTTAGTTTCCTGGGAGTGAAATTTGACGAACATTTAAAGTGGAAACATCACATTGATCATGTGTGCAATAGGCTGAATAAATTTGTCTT
>NW_020654580.1:0-22200 GCF_003589595.1 Hyposmocoma kahamanoa
TGCGTATGCATCCCATACTGTACCGACTCTTGCAGAAACGCAGATCACTATTGTCCTAACTGTAACGCTTACCTCGGCTCCTACCAAAACTAGTTTCCTATATATTTACGTCAATACGCAAATTTAGAAGCCACTACACTAAGGATGCACATTACGGTTCGATATTTATAAAGATCGATTAGAGAGATTTTAAGTAAATCGGTTCAACATTAAGGCGAATCGAATAGTCTAGATCGTATTCATAATATAATTTAAACAAAACACAGTCTTTTTCTGAACCTCTACTTTTTATTAGCCTTCAAGAAAAGCAGTTTGGCAATATCTAAGTACAATAAGTCTTCAATATTTAACGATTGTCACTACTTCTGTGCCATCTGAATGTCTTTTCTTAATGGCTAGTATGACTCTAAATGAAAGTCGTAATCGACTGAAGTCAAAAAGGCTTTCAAAATTATTTTTTAATCGAAATTAATTTTGAAACGATTTTTATGAGATCGATTCAAGACCATACGATATGATCTGTGGATCAATACGATCCATTACGATCCAAAAAATCGTGCATCCTACACTACACTTATCGATACGGAATCAATTGTCGGATTAAACCAATTTGCCGCCGACGTGGTCGTTCGAGCGTCGTCGCAGCTGTTCGGGCGTCGATGTAGTCGATCCGTTGTCGTTGATCGATCGCAATCGGAAATAAGCCATGTCATACTAGCCGATCATTATAAGTCTTTTTCGCTCTTATTACGTCTCGATAAGTATGATGACTATTTTAAGGTAGTTTCACTAATCACAGTGCAGAATATTTGTGTTTCAACAACCAATAGCTTTTCGTATTTATGATGCGTCGTGGATAGATGTCAATATAACAAAAATCTATTAGTTGATGAGCTAAAGAGTCATTTTGTTCTACTTTTATATGTAACGTGCCTATTGATGTAAATTTTTATATTAACTTTTCTATAAAACTTTAACTCAGTATCGATCAAAAGCTGCTTTTGCCAATATGCAGGGTGTTGATATTTTGTTTTGTAATTATAATTTGGTAAGGCCTGTATGGTTCAACAGTACCCAATTCCGGTTTTCAGATCTCAAGGCTATAATAATTGAGAATCTTGGATGATGCCATTTCAACTGAGCAACACCCTGCACGTGATTGCTTAGGACTTAAGACCTTAAGTTGCAGTATAAGTTCTTAATGATATGTTGATAACACTTCAAATGACGCGTAACCGAGTACTTAAGCTGACTTAAGTGCGATCTCAATATCATTCTGGCATTTGAGATTGATTGTTATAAGCCTGAAATTGGATGATAACTGTGAAAGACAATTATTGTATTGATTATGACTGTATTTAAAGGCCAATGAGTTCGATTGGGACTGTCGCCATCGAACTCAAGTCTACCACCGACAACATGCATATTGATGTCATAAGATTCCAAATGGGGACGTCTGTTACAACGTACAATTTTGTCATGTTGTCGCCTTGTGAGAAAGACAATTCTTGGCATATTTCTTTCTGTGTTCTTTAAGATAAAGCTAATTATTCTATCTTCTCTTACCACGTCTTAAAAATATGACACACATAAAAAGCTATGAGCTTCTTTGTAGTATAAATTATTTTGCAGGCTGTTATCCAAATGTCTATCAGCAAGTCCTTTATCAATTCTTAAACATTAAAACCAATTTTATGTACTGCTATGAAATTAAAATTATGTAATATATTGTAACGTGTTGTTATAAGAATCAAAAAGCAGTTGATTAATAAGTAACTCATCAACATATATTACCCATACAAGATATATGTTAGGATTTTGTGAGTTTTGTAACGAACCTACTGTGTATATCCAAGTTCTGCAATGGCATTTCAAAAGTTGTTGAAAAAATATACACGAATAAATAACAAGTTGTGACCGCGGTTAGGCAGAATCCTGTCCGTGAGCAGGATTGTTCATCGTCGTGATAAACGACGAGTTCGCGTCTGTAAATCTTTACTTTTTTATTCTTTGGTACAACACACGCAAACTTGATAAGATATAGAACTGGCATTGATTTATTTTTATTAAGGCGGAAGATTAGTGATTCAAGGTTTCATAAAGTAACGGAAATTTTTTCAAGTTATTTTATTTTTTATACGCACATTTTTTTAAAATAATACTTTGCATTTAAATTATACATATATGTAATTATGTATTAAGTAAGAATATGTGGGTACATTTTCTCTTGCATTTAATTACTTTTAAGCAATGTGATTTAATTATCAAAGTTTATAGTTATATATGAAATGATTCATTTTATGTTATTATAATTGAAAAAAATGTGATTAAAACGTTATTTTTTTAATTTAATTATTTTGTTAGATAATTTATTTTTATAACAAAGTGCGTGAAATTTTATATTTTATTTCCTTTAAATAAATATCAAAAACATGCAAACATGTGTTTTAATAACATAATGACAAGAGATGACGTAATTCGTTCGTATTATTTCCATATAAATTAAAAATAAATATAATTTAATAACATTTTGTATTGTTAAAATAAAATAATTTGTAAAACATATGTAGCATAAATTGGAAAAAAAAGGTATTTAAGAATAATTTTTGTAATTGTAGTCAAAAATAAGGTGGTTCGCGTTAATATTAGACATAACTAGTTGATGACAGTACCACCTCAGTCAACCGTGACCACGGGGCCTGTAAAGGGCCCGAAACGTCGGTTTGTTTGAAAAAACAAATATACGCGATTTAAATCCGGAAAAATAGTTTTCATTTCCTATAAGTAATGTTTGTAAAGTGTGAAAGGAAATCACGAAGTCCATAAAAGGTAGAGTTTACCTTCCTCGCAATTCGTAACATTCTACAACATTCTCGTCACTCGTTGAAGTCTAGATATCATGTTACAGTAAAATGGTACTCGCCGACCAACTTCCTATGAGCTGGTATAAAACATTTACGGCACACTGCGACACGGAGACGGTTCAGTTATAAACTACATGTAGAATCACCATTGATTTTAGTAATGTAGGTAAAGCAATTCTATAAAATATGAGTAGGACCAAAGACATTAGTGTTCTAGATCGACGGTGTTCTTGATCAGGATCAGTGGACTGTATTTGTTTAGGTTCTTGCTTTTCTCAGGATCAGAAACGGAAATTAAACGGTCGTTCAACTGCTCACTACTGCTACATTTGTTGCTCGAAATGTTCGCACTTATAAACTAACTAACTAATTGGGAGACTACAAAGTCTCCCAATTAGCACGGGTGTCGGCGAGCAGGCGGTCGGCGCGATACGCGAGTATGTGGCTCGTAACAATGGTGTTACATAAATATATTCCAGCACATAAACCCTGTAAACCACTACAATGACAGTTTGGTACATATTATGCACAGACATTAATTATGTCAAAAGCAATATAAAAATTTTGATCACAATTATAAACATTAAAAAGTTATAAACATAGTGAAGTCAAGCAATTCAATCTTATAATATATATGTATATGTAAGAAATTTAATCTTGTCTCTGGTCAAACTCGGATAAAAAAGTGTTAGAAGAAAAAGAAAAGCAAAATAAAAAATAAATACTGCAACACTTTAACAAATGTTCGTAAATTGTTATTATTATATCAAAAACGTCATAAAAATTAGGTGAAGATAATATGATAAAAGCAACTGATGAGTGTCAGTAATTATAAATACGGAATGTATGTCAAGTCATGAAAGAATATTATTGTTATATAAGTAGTTGTTAATTTATCATTCAAAAATTCGCCAAATGTGTAATAAGTTATTTGTATTATAGCAGTTGTTATAGTTTTTTTTTTAAATGATGAAATATTTTGTTCGGATTTGATATTATCGGGTTTTTAATTGAAGACTTTAATTGACATGGCTAAGGGACCGGATCTGTACATTGTTTGACGATTAATTGGTTTTGATATCACGGGACGGGAATAAACACACGCATGGTCACCACCAAATCTAAAACTAAGCAACGATGTGACCACCAATTTATTTCAATAATGTCTGTTTGCTTTAGTTTTAAATGATTTCAAATTCGTACCCTCGGTGTAATAATGACACATCTGCAAATTGACAACTTTTCAGGAGAGACGTTTAAAGATTTTCGACGAACGAAATTAGTAGATAACTTTGTATTTATTTATTTATAAAGAAAACATTCTTTTGGACTTACAGTTTAAGCCAAAGCGTCCAACAAGACTTAAACTTAAAGATAATGTAAAAATTAAATATAACATGTAACATTTGCATACCGATCCGGCACAAATAGACCAAGCTTTTCCAAGAGATTTATGAATAAATAGGAAATTTACATAGTATACGTAACGTGTTTTATGTCATCATTGAAACTAACCCATTTATACGCCCACTGTTGGCACTGATCTTCTCTCAGGCGAGGGTTAGTCCGCTACGCTGGTCCAATGCGGGTTGGGGACTAGACACGTTTTCCGAGGGTTGTGAACCTTCTACGACGCGCAGATTTCATCACTATGTTATCCTTCACTGAAAAACTCATGGTAAGTTTAAATCAAGTCTCAAACATAATTTCCGAGAAACTCGGGAGTGCGAGCCCGGCTTCGAACCCACGGCCTCAGCTTGAGAGGCGGTAGGACAAACCATTAGGCTTTGTTTGTTTTCAAAACTTCGTATTATTTTTAAGATTTTGCTATGATAAACTTTAGACGTTTGGTCACAGGATTTCCTAGTGCCTACGTTAAGTGTGTGCGTTATCATTAATATTGTTTATTTTACCTGGTGGTTAGCGGCACGCTTGTCCACAACAGGTGCAGTGAAACTTAGAGCTTTAAATCGCAGAGATCCTGTGGGGCATTGCCATCGGGCCCGTCACTCAGAGACTTTCCATGAGAGAGAATTTCCACGTGCCTGTAATTTCACCAGGACCCTTAAAGCTTCAAAGCTGGAAGGCAGTACTGCTCACATTACTGCTTAGCGGCAGAGTATATAAGGTGGCAGTAGTTCGTCCAGGAACTCTTTAACATGGAGTTCTACTGCTACTAAAAATGTCATCACAGACTGTGGATTATGTTATTACAAAGGAGCTCGTGGAACATTCATAGAATTAACCATTATCGTGTAAAATATGTTTTTTTTTTATTTTTTATTGTGACTCGGCAAAATGACTGCACCGCGCCTGATGGAAAGTGCGAATACAGTCCAGAGATGAGAGTAACGGATGGAAAACACAAATATCTTCACTCCGTCACTATCATTTTGCCGGTCTGGCCAAATGCTTCTTCACACTACGTTTGAAGAACCCGATGTTATAGAAGGGAGGGAATACATACGCCGGGAGTTGGTTCCACAATTTGATGGTTCGGCATAAATGTGTCAAATGGCATATCTACTTACGATCGGCGATAGTCAATGGCAGAACAATTCCTTTTCAATTTAACGGTTTGACAGTTCAACTCCCTGCGATGGACCTATGCCATTAATTTCTAAGTAATATAAATATTTACTACCTGATCCTCTTCGGTGTAAAAACGTGTAAAATTCCCAACACGCAATGGACCAATATGGCGGATTACGTACCCCTCAGAGGTGACACGTGCCCAGCAGTGAAACCTATAATGGATGATGATGTATCTATATTTGTAGATACATATACTATATTTTGTGATCAAATCATAGCGCATAAATATATCCAGCACGATTACACCGCGACATTTGTTTTATGAAAACGTCTGAAAGAAATGCCTTCCGTGGATACTGGCTTCATAATATAGAAGAAGGTATTTTTGCTTTGCTATGATTTTACACATGTATACGGTATTTGAGGGAATACAATGAGATTAGTTCACACTCATTAATATCATAGTACAATACAACAAGTAGTGTAAATCCATACAAATATAGCAGCGCGGTTTGTGTGTATGCACGTTCGCAGCACGTCATGTATGGACGCAGACATTAGCATATTTTTGCGGTGTACTCAAGTTGCACAGCGTGTGTCACTCATGCCATTCATGCGCATTGCATGCATTCAACGTGCGCTCGGTATTTAAAATATTGAAACATTTTTCGTGTCAAATTTATATATTTATCTAATTCAATTTAGTTAAATGGAGCTGTGGGATTTAACCGAGGATTATGTCTTTCTACATTAGTTTTGGTTATAGTGACCCTCTCTACCGACTCTTAGGGTATACGAGAAGGGCACTATGACCATTTAAGTCAGGTCCTGACCCCAGATCAGCCCGTTCTCTGTAATGTTAGTGCCTTAGGTGAGCCGCCCAGGGTGCACGTACAGCATTCTCGTATTTTCCAGATAGGTACCGGAGCTGTAAACATACTTACTTCCCGTCGTAATTACCAAAGTACCAAATTACCTCTTTGATAGCGGAGCTGTTAGGCTCGCTCACTTCCCACGGATCAAGCATCACCAACGATCAGGTTTAACCCCTATCCGTTTCTCCTGATTATGGATAAACTCTAACATCTGACTTAACTTAATCATCCTGGTGCATGCTGTTCGCTGATGACATGGTTCTTGTTGGGGAGGAGGCATTTAAGGTCCAGAGCAGACTGACAAAATAGCAGGTAAGACTGGCGTGTGTCGGGTTGAAGATTAGTCGGTCGAAAACCTAACAGCTTTTTCTTAATTTCGGTGGTGCATCCGGTTTACCAATATTGCCTTAGATGGTGTAACCCTACCAGTCTGTTGCGATTTTCAGTACCTCGGTTCATTGATACAGAACCACTGCGAGATAGACCGGGACGTTAAGAACTGGATAAGTACAGGAATAATGAAGATGAAGAATGGCGACAGGTCTAAAATCGGAGGGGCACTTTATTTATTTATTCATTGGCGCGTTTGCGGCATATACCGTACGAATGACGGGCTTGCGCAAGAGCCGCGGCCGGCGGCACGGGGCCACCGCAACCTCATCACCCCAAGGTATTATGATGGAACACCTTATGATGGAACGTGGATATATGTTGAGCCAGAAGCATCCTTCGCCCACGAGACAAAGTGTCTAAGTCCACCATGCCAGCAACAAACTGCGAAGGATACAAGTATGGGTAATACTCGTACTGCAGTCTACAGAGCCAACTATAGAGCAAATTTTCGCTGAATTCGTTCAATCATAATAGAATACTTGTATTCACAGGGGTCCTAAATTATAGCTGCGTATTCTAGTTTGCTGCGTACGTAGGCGTTATACAACACCTTCGCCACTATTGAACTCATAGGATGTCCGTGAAGTAAAGCCTAAAGTCTTACTCGCCTGTTTGCAGGTTGCTGTCACATGATTATGAAAGTCGAACTTACTATCTAATGCTACTCCTAAGTCACAAATGTTAAAAACTTTATTTATACAGGCATCAAATCATTTATAGTTTAGTATTGGGCAACGTTTACGGGTGTAAGTAATGACTTTGCATTTTGATCTGCTAAATGGCATACGATTACTTAAACTCCACTCTAACACCGCATCAATGTCAGCTTGCAAAGCAGCTGTATCTGCGATGTCTTTCACGCCTCGTAAGAGCTTAAGGTCGTCAGCAAAAATAAGACTTTGAGCAGTACGGATAGCTTGAGGCAAGTCGTTCATCATTAACAAAAATAAAGTCGGGCCAAGTGTACTTCCTTGACTTACACCAGATCTTATATAGTGTTCTGCTGACACAAACCCCTGCTCCTTCACGAACTGGGGCTTATTTTCCAGGTAACTGGCAAAAAACCGCAGGAGCTTAGGCGTACAGCCTGATAACGCCAATTTCCTCAATAGTATGTCATTGTCAACTAGGTCAAATGCCTTGTTATAATCAAAGTATGCAGCGTCAACCTGCCAGCCAGCATCCATTTCTACAGATACCTATCAAGGTCACTAGATTAGTCGTGGTTGATCGAGCTCTACGAAAGCCATGTTGGCTGTTATGCATCAAATCATCTATTTGCCTACTGATATGCTTATTAAGGATTGCTTTGAATATTCTTGCAAACACTGAAAGTACCGCGATAGACCTTGTATTGCGTTACGTGACCTTTAGCATCACCTTTCGGCACCGGGGTTACACGCGATAGCTTCCAGCACAGCGAATACTATGCAGAGTCAAGGCAGAGGACATAGATGTAAAGCAGTGGTGTCTGGAAAGCTGACACACAATCATTCGCTAGAAATACTTCGGGAGTTTTTAGACGCCTAATGGCTACTTTCAAATCGATCCCGCTCACAATCATAACAGGTATATTCCTAGCATTAACTTTTAATGGGCAGCTTAAGCGGCATCCGCAAAGTCCAGTCTAGGTGGGTCTGATAGGAAAACTGAGCTGAAATATTAATCGAAAGCATCCGCTGCAGCCCGTCCAGACACTTCCATACTGTCGTAAGAAAAGACATCAACACATTGCCTATCCTTTCTTTTATCTTTGACTGCCACTGCTACCGTCACCTTGAGACAATTGAAAACAAGTGGCTGTTATTTCATCAGCACCCTTAAGGTGGCAGTATTTTCCTGGACGAACTTTCTCACTAGGAGCTCTATTGCTACTAAAAAGTATAGCAATCGAAAATCTAAGAACTCGATATCATAAACTAGTTTAACCTTGTAGTAACTTTTACAAGCCAACTAGTTCTATTTTAATCCTCGCAATGTCCAGGAATTAAAACACTAATTTGAGCAATTGTTAAAGCCATAGAAACAACCAATTAAGTAGTGTTAATTCGAATGGCCTTACTCCACGGCTTTATTAACTAAACTCATTGTCAGTTTAATTTGGCGAATACCTTGACATTTAGTGCCACTATTAAGTGCCGTAACTAACGTTTTGGGGAGCCACCACACTTATCTACATGGAATTGCATTAAACAAACAAGAGAAACTTTACGTTTCTAATGTTGTTATAGTCTAGAGCAGTGTGAGTTACAGAATCAACACCGAATGTCAACAGGAACAATATATTTTTACTGTTAGGTTAAATTAACTAGGCAACTATACTCTAGCCAAATTTGATGTAGAATGTTTAATAACAAAACGTTGCTAGGTAACCAATGATGTAAAAAATGATGGCATAGAAAAAGAACATTTTTTTCAATGCTCGTTATTAAGGCTTGCTCTGCCCACGGCCTGCTCCCTTAATTGGAATTTAAATAGATAGGTAGGTAATTGGGTTATGTAGATAATAATACTATATATATATAATGTATAGTAATACTTACCTAGCGAATTATTATAAAGTTTACAAAATACCAATTGATACATATGATTCAGGAATAAAAAAAAGTGTTTGCATCTTATTAATATTTACTGCTAGATTGTATGGTAAGGGCAGATGAAAAGAAACAAAATTGTAAGATTTTATTTGATATTCATTTACCACATAATATTATATCATCCAGCATTTATTTCCGATTCTGAACTTGAATTACCACCAGAACTCGAATGTTTGCAATCTCTCCCTTCAAATCAAAAAGTCAGTAGGGATGACACAATTTTACAAATAATTAATTATTGCTCATTTTTATGACATTTTTATATGATTTGATATTTCTATTGAATAATATTTATTATAAACATGACTTTAAGATTTAGTATTATCAATAGTCTACTTGAATTTCGTGGGAATTGTGGTAACTGTGAAAGAGTCTGTGATGAAAACCCTAAAAGTCATATGTTTTTGTTTGTTGACATTTATTCTACATCGAATTTAGCTAGAGTATAGATTTGAGTTTAAGGCGAGTTACCGGAGAAGAAACAAGAAAAACTTTACTAGGTCATCCGTCCGTCTAATAGGAGACCGCCCCACTGAACGCCTTCTGGTTCGTGGTCTCCATTTGATAATCTCTCTAATCTCCATTTGACGGCCCCGACGGCCGTCAGTTCTACGACCTATGTGCCCTGCCCACTGCTACTTCAGCTTGCTAATCTTTTGAGCTGTATCGGTGACTTTCGTTCTTTTACGGATCTCCTCGTTTCTGATTCGATCACGTAGAGAAATGCCGAGCATAGTTCACTCCCAAGTAGGTGATCACGTCTCAGAGCCGTAGGTCATCGCTGGCAATACGCACTGCTCGAAGACTTTGTCTTCTGTGGTATTGCGAACAGTCTTGTAAAAATATAACTTACACCTAAGGTTATTGTCTACATAATGTGTTAATTGGTAACACGATAGGATTTACTTTACTCGATTATACAAAATCCCAAAAACAGGCTAAAATAAACTTTAAAACGAAAAATTTAAGAATAAAATATCTATCTATTATCTAATTTTGCATTTTATATGGAGATATTTCTTTTTATGTACTACAAGTAACCTGCTGTATTTTGGTTTTCAACTTAAGCCTTATTATTATTAAATTCACATTTATCCGTACTCTTGAAAATTGCCCAGCGGCTTAACGACAAGCCGCGCTGAGCCGCCCGCTGCCCCGTCAGTAGCCATTAGACGCTTCCCGCAGATTGTGGGACGCGAGTGACGGCCCCTCACACATCACCTAAAATTTAGGCACGCGTTAAGTGTCTCGCCTTAAGTATCTCCATTGTTCTTTCGTAGAAAACATAGTTAAAGTAAAATCAAACTACCTCCTTGGCCGAACGGCTACCATAATGGACGTCTGTCGTCCCTGGTTTGATTCCCGGTCCAGGAGAAGTATTTGTATGGCCTAAATGTAATTTCTCTCGTGAGCTTGGGCGTAACGTGTGCGTTTATATCATCAGCATTATTATTATTACGTTGACATTCCTACTCTTGGACTTGATAGAATTTTAATTAAGGCCGGGTGCTCACAAAACGGCAAACAGAAATGGCATGATAATGGGCATAAGACACGAACCCAAACTGGTCTTCTTTATGACGTGTCTATTTATAACAGGTATACATACGCATATACACTATATACGTATGTACACTATTCATCTTCTGAAATCAATAGATGCTAGAAATAGACAATCTGAATTTCCCATTTAATTAATTTATTTCAAAGTCTTGCGTATACGAACTGTTAGTTGGAACGTTTGTGTAAGTCTTCACAGAAATATAAGTTGGTTAGACGATAGAGTTTCAACATAGCGACCATGCAAGCTCAAAACTTACTCCGGCACAGAGGGGTAATCAGGAATTTCTTAAAAACTCGCAATTTATCAAAGATAAACGACATTAATACATAGTCATATTTTTATATCTTATCTTATCAATATCTTTGTTACAGCCAATAACGAAATTCTGTCATATTTTGTAACCCCGTTGCTGTGGAATACCTTGAGCGGCTTGCAATAAATAGGATTTGATTTATATTACCTACCATTGTTTGGTTATCTAAATGATTATGAGCACTTGAATTGAATTTTATTACAGTTTAAAGTAATATACAGTGGATGTTATTTGTAGTAACTAGACGGTAATATAATTTTTAGAGAATTTAGTAACACTGTATTAATGTACTAAATTGACAATAACTAACCTAAATTTGTGCCTATCTAATAATTACTTGAGTGACTTTAAATCTTTGACATCTAATATTTGTGATAAATTATTATTTCATACTTTTTTCCGCTCATAGATTACTTTGATATCTATACTAAGTGCCATTTAGCATGTCAATAGCGACCATTCACCCCTTCCTTGTTCCGTTATCATAAATATCATCATATTATTTTGCGCGCAAATGAACAATAATAACGCACACATAGCCCCGCCCTAAAGAAACCCTGTATTGCGGGTGACATGGACACACACATAGACAACCACAAATTACATCCAAACTCACGAGATAAATAAATGTAGGCCATACAAATATTTGTTCCGACGCATCTCAATCGCAATCTGGGACCTCTGCGTGGCAGAGCAGCATGGTAACTGTTCGACCACAGATGCATATAAAAGTATAATAAATACGTTTCAGGTGTACGGTACGAGTGTGGTTTGTAAGACTTGCAAGGTATTAGACCATGGTCTATCACGCGGATCCAACGCGGGACCTACGATTTTTCTTCGCTATCGGATGCAGGTCCCTCCAGGTGGCGTGAGTTCTACGCCTTGTTGAATATAGAACTTAAGCCTGCCATTAATAAAAAAAAATCCTTAATACGGCTCTGTACACTTCGCTGCAAGGAAACGTTCCAATTACATTACTGCCGGTTCAAAGGCAATGCATAACAGGCGATGTACGGACAACTGGACGAACATCTATGGACATTATTCTACCAAGTACGACCAATTCAGCTTACGGCCTGTTGGCCTTTGCATTCTTGAATAGTAGTCCAGTATACAAGAAGTGCATACAAGATTATTTGTAAATTGCTAACACCCTCCCAGGAAGTCAAAGTCTAATCATTTTCATTTCATAGATCGGTTGTTAATTCATTTTCTACGTGTAATAAATTCATGTGGACCGAACACTTATTTTACTTTCGCCACACAGATTTTTCAATTAGTAACCGCACAGCAGCAACGCAAATCTGCAATGTGAAATATTTATTGAGCCAACTGGAATATAGTCCGGTATTTTTGTTATTCACTAAATTGAGCGTCGAGCCAGCATTGGCATGCTATTCAGGGTATACAGAAATTTGTATTCACAGAAGAAATGTGCTTAATTCTGAAGTTTTGTTCATTGTTGATGTGATTTTAATTGTCCTCCAAATATCGATGGCTGACGTTGAAAATTACTTCAGAACCTTGAAATCATGGAGTCTGCAATATTAGGTATTAACAGTACATGTAGTGTTATTAGCCCTCGACGCAAAAAGAAGGAGAGTTTTAAGTTTAAAGCCTTTCTGTGTATCACTTCCAAAACGAGTGGACTGATCTTAAAACGTTTGTTTTCCTTTGAAAGCCAAGGGATGGCTCTAATTTAATGGGAAAGGTCATTCGATTTGAAATTTGGTATGTTTTTGTTTTTTTAACGCACACACTCAACATAGGCCCGCACTAGAGAAACCCTGTGTCGCGGGTGTCATGGACAAACACATAGAGAACCACAAATTACATCCAAACTCACGAGAGAAATAAATTTAGGTTTTTTATTGTAAGCGAATGAGATGTTATAGTATGGTAATCTTGATCTGTAGCTGTAACCAGGACAATCTGCAGAATACCCTCAACTACTTGCAGCAGAACTATAGCGTTTAGGTTCATTGAATGAGTTTCGACGATTAATTGGCTTACAGGTGATTTTATTGTCTTTTTGTAGTACGCAGTTTAGTGTCGGTAGTTTCATGAAATTTAATTTTTAAAAGTAGTTACTATTACTATGTTATGTTACTTCATATTCGCATAAGATATTTTATTCAGAACACCATCTTTTGCCACTAGAGGTGCGACGTAAGATAGCAGACCTAGTATTTTTGCGAAAAATTGCTTCTGGTGCCGTGGACTCCCCGGAGCTCGTGTCCAAGATTTCTCTTAGAGTCCCTACAAAATCCCTTAGGTACGCACTGAAGTGAAGTAAACTTCACTTCAGTGCGTACCTCTGGTGTCTTCGAATTTTCGACGGAATGCCTATCTCTTGCGTAATAGCTTCAATGTTTTGTAAAAACAGTTTGATATTGACCTTTTTAACACTAGTGTTGCATCGTTGAACCGTCTTATTAGTAGTTTGTTCTTTGGTGAGTAAGTATTTATTAGGTCCATTATCATTTCAATTTTAATTATGTAACATAGTCGTTGGTCTGCCAGTAAGTTTAAATAAAAAATAAAATGAAATTAAAAATGTAAAAAATTTCTACAAACTTTGTGTTGTATTATTAAAATGATAGGGTATGGGTGGGACTCCAATCTGCTTGCTAGGTTCACCGAACTTTACGTTCTGGGAGCTTGGTGAACTTAGCAGGTATCATGTTATCATTTCATTAATTAATTCATTTATTCCATTTATTTTCTTTATTTTAATTCTGTAACTTTTGTACTAACAGTACAATATATTGCTTGCAAGTGTGCGTACTAACAAAATGGGCTGTAAATTGTCTGAAATAAATTATTATTATTTATTATTCTTTTTTGTAAATTGAATTGAAATCAATTGGAGAGTCATTCTTCTTCTTTTAAATGTTATGCCTCCATCGAAATAATCAACGATTTTGCCAATGTCAAGTAAAAATAACTATGTACGGTAGTTTAATATTATTATAAAAATTATACAAAAAATATGGCGATTGCGCCAATGTCCTGTGCTCCTCAATATCCTGGAGAGTCATTAAATAGATGGATTGATTGATAGACGGCTTTTTTTAATTAATAATTTTGACTTGGATACAAGTCCTTTGAGCCATGTCTTCGTTTAATTATGTTTCTGTAAATATGGCCGCCGCAAAGAGGGTAGGCAATTTGAGACGGCGTGCTTGGATTGACTCGGAATTTCCTAGAACGGGCTGATACGGGTATTTTAGTTTGAGATTCGTATGATTTCGCGTTTTAACCTTCGATTAAGGAACAATAGCACTATCCTATTCCACTTTAAACTAGATTTCACAAAATAATTGAAAGTCAAAATAAAAACGACACTTTTCCCTCCAAAAGGCCCAGAGCGAATCCTGATAGACGGTTGAACGAATGAATGAGTGAATGACTGCATAAATAAATAAATCAATAAATACCTAATTAAGAATTATATTACATTGACTTACAAATAAATGGACGACGGGTCTAATACAAAAACCACGAAAAAAATGTCCCAAGTCAACCTATTTAAACGTAGTGACATGTAAAGGAATATGAAAAAGCCAAAACGTTGAATTTAAATTGTAATGTCATCGCAGTACTGTCTAATTTTGCTTGCTTTGCTGTCAGTCGAACAAACGAAGACTAAAGCGTGAATGACGCTCTGTACACGATTTTAACGCCCTATAAGTTCGGACACTTTTTAGCGCGGACCCGACGTCCATATAATTGTAAGTCAATGTACATCTACTCGTATGAGCATTTAGAGCGATGCCAAACAGCCGTTTCGTCTAGCGTCCCCGTTTCATCTCCTGGGCCCTTGTCCGATGCACACGCGTTTCGTCATGTTGTTCTGATTTCTATATGTAAGAGAAGGCTGTGTGGCATCGCTCTTAGTTGTGAAAATGCAACCTTGCCTACATTGAAACCAAATAAACTGCGACTTTTTTGCTCACTGCGATGGCCTGAATACCGGTTGAGCCAATTAAAAAAATAATCGAATCTTGTGCCAGAAGATTTTTTTTTATTGCACTATGAGTACTAGTAACCAAATATACTTTGTGTGCATTACCCAGAACACCGAGACCAGAACCAAATTGGAAAGATCCGATTCTCCTAGTTTAATGCCCAGTGTTTTATCCATTGGCCCGCCCTGATGTCGTCCTATGTTTGTTTGTCAAGTTGGTGACGTGTCTGGATTCCATCCTCTAAGGTCTGAGTCCAATACAAAATGCATCTTACTTGTCATAAATCCTCTTAGCAGCTGGTGTTTTTGCTGTTCCATGTGAGCACCATACGTAGTACCTCTTATTAGTTTGTGGTGAGCACAGCCACCCCGTTATTTTTAAATATAGTAAAAATATAATATTTTTCAATCTCTGTGGCTATGGCGGGCGGTGCCCATAGCAAAACGTTTTATGAAATATTCAATTGTAATTAACAGTCTTTAAATCAATACGTCAACTTAAATTTAGTCAACAAGCGTTTTATGATAATTGATAATTTGGCAGTAAAACATAATATATGAAATGAAATTCGTATTGTTCAGATCAAATACATAAAATCGTACCTAAATGGACATAATTAAAAACACAAAATGTCTACTTGGAAATGAAATTTTACACGGAATTTTGGATCTCTATATAGGTAGGTACTCTGACTTGACCCTACTCTGATATGATGACCCATGGAAGACCAGGTTTAATGCCTATAAAATAACTAATGGACCGAAGACTTGGCTGTTTGGTTTTAAATCTTTGCCTTTAAGAAAATAATTAAAAAATAACAACAGAACTTTATTTTTTTCTGTCCCTTAAGACAAGGATTGAATGTAAAATAAGAATTGACTGCAACCTTTAAGCCTTTGGCTTTGACCTTAACGGAAACAATTAAAAAAAGAATATACATAAATTTAGAAAGATGAAGAAACTAATGAGAAACTACTTAGACTATTTTTTTTCACATCCTATAAGAGAAACTATTGAAGATTTGGCTTAATGGATTTATTTTGATGCCGTGAAACCTTTTTCATCCTCCAAGCGTAAAACCAATATTAGAAAGTAATTACTCTCAGTCTTGGCTGTATGCCGCATTAGTGCCTTTGCCTTGTCCAATGGAAAAACACAGCACCAAGAAAAAAAACTGTCATCAACTGCCTTAGAGGATTAAAAAAAATAAAACTGCAGTAGAACCATAAAGGATGGAAAAGTAAAACATTACCAGTCCAGAATAAACAACAAAAACAACGAATAGTTCAAAAAACAATCATTGACTGTAGCTGTGCTATAACGTTTTATACTAATACTTTTACAAAACAATTCAACAAAACTGACAGTGTCTCAAACCTGTAGACTGCTATTGCCGGATTTATAAAGGAGCGAGCACGAAAACGCAATAACAATGGCGAACCATGCAATGGTATACAGAAAATCTAAGAAGCTCAATCATAACAACTTCGGCGATTTCTGAAAAAACCAAAGGCTATGGAGCCTATGAACGCCTCTTCCTCGATTTATTACGACGAGGTAAAACAGTATTGTTTTACTCGTCGTAATAAATCGAGAAATATGAAGTATAACAATACTTCGTCGTAATAAATAGAGAAAAATGGGTAATAATACTGAAGGTTGCCAGTTCCAACCGATCGACCATCCAGGTTTGTGTTATACGTTTTGCTGTGGGAGGTTTGGGAGTTTTGAATGGGAGGAAGACTTAACCTTTTGTATAGGGCTAAATATCCAATATAACAAAGCGTTCAGGATGTTGGGGTTGACGCGCTACCTGCAGCGTATTTTTTTATATGTAAAAATAAGTGCGTATTTAACCAGCTCTATTTTACCTTATGGAAAGTGACAATGAGATCGACGATGTAGCATGCGCATCTGAATAATGCCTATTCTCTTTCGCCTTGAAAAGGTCCAAGAATTCCACTCTCTAACCGCTCGCCATATAAATATGGAAGCGAAGCGCTTCGTGTGAATCCTGAGGATATCCACAGCATAGGTGTGGAACCCGAGCCTACGTCTAGTCCCCTGATGATGATGATGATGGTTTTCTGGCATCATTAATAGCAGCAAAGCTCCTTGGGACATAGTTCGTCCAGGGAAGTACTGCCACCATTACCTATTTATACCAACAAGTAGTAATTTTTAACGTTACTATATTTCGGTTTTTAATGGTAAAGGTTAAATTACAGGCCCATGAGAATTGTCAACTTTGTCTCAGAGTGACGGACGGAGTGGCAGTGTCCCTAACTGAGACCTTTGTGACTGAAAGCTCTGGGTGTCCCGTCATTTAGTATCTTAAAAAAAAGAGTTCATCTAGAGAAATACTGGCACCATTCCAATGTCTGTCGCCAAACAGTTATGTGAGCATTATTCCGGTTTTTGTCCAGGTGCTAGAGATTTTTTATAAGAACTAAGTGACGGGACGAACAAGTCGTGCGCCTGATGGTAAACGACACGCCTGTCCGTAACAGTTGCAGTAACGCTCAGAGCTTTAAATCACCAAGATCTGAGGGTACTGCCAGTGCGCCCAACACACTGAGACATAAGTTGACAAGTCCCATGAGTCTGTAATTTCACCAGCACCCTTATACCCGCCCTGAAACCGGAACGCAGTAATGTTCACACTGCTTGGCGGCAGAAATAGGAAGTTGGTAGTACTTTCCTAGACGCACTCTTTCACAAGGAGCTCTACCTTTACTGCGTTACAAGCACGTGTCTCAGGGTAACGAACGTGATAGTAGTTCCTCTCAGATCTTTGCGATTAAAGCTGTCACTTACCACCAGGCGTTCGACTTGCTCGTCCCATCACTAGATTCCTAAAAAAACATTCGTAAATGGCAAGCCTCCTTGATGCAGCGGACACGCGTCAGCACCAACAGCCTCCCGGTCATAGGTCCCGGTAGAGCACAAAGTTGGCGGTCCATTTCTCGAACGTGTTGAATTATTGCATGTAGATTTCTGCTCGGGCAGCTTGTACAAAATATATTATCTACTAAAATGTTTCTTAATAAATTCGGCCTTAGAAAATAAGACAGACTAGATGCTCTCTCTGTTCATGTGTTTAGGTTTATCCTGTCACAAAATCACCTGAAAAACTGAGTTGTATAGCAATAAGACGTTGTCTTTTAATTGTTTTTGTATTTTGTTGGTGTCTGCAATAATTAACTTTTTTCAATGAACCTTTTGCCGTTATTACATACAACGAGCTAGCTGAGCTAAAGACAATCGGCTGTTTTAGCTCTGTATTGCGCTTTTTTGTTAATTTAGCTTTGGTGTGAAGGAAACGGCGCTTTAAAAATCCGAATAAGGCCGAATGTGATTTTATATGAAGTTCGATGAGTAATATTTAAGATACTGTATCCGCGTTTTTTTTATTTCCGAAGTATTGAATTGACTTTGAACTTTATTCCGTTTACGTTTCAGATAATAATGGATAGAATAACTGTCGGTCCACGGCCAATAAATATAGTATGCCCATCTTGTAATAACCCTATTACGACGAGAGTAATATACATCCCGTCCTTAAAAACACATTTGATTGCAATAATTTTTTGCATTTTCATGTAAGTGTTTACATGCTCTAATCATAACCAACCAATTATAAAACCCAGTGTTTCTCTATGAACAGGATTTAGGTCATAGTCCGCCATAATGACCCAATGGCAGTTGAGACTTTATTCCCAGGCAGTAAATGTTTTCGTTAAGAGCGGTTACACATGGTGATTTTTAGTAGCGATACAAACGCGATGCAGTCGCCTATAAATCGCAAGTGTAGCGATGCAATGACGCGTTTGCTTCACTGCTGAAAATCGTCGTGTGTACTCTTACAGTTTTTTCTTTATAAAAAAAAATAAGTGCGCGTTTGACCTCCATCTCACATGATGAAAAGCGAATGGAACTTGCACGCCGAAATAATGCCTATTCACTCTCGCCCTGAAAAGGCCCAAGTCATAGCGTGCAGGAGATAAATCTGCAGGCAGGGAATTCCTCTACATTGCTGTTCGCCATATATGTGGAAGCGTAACGCTTCGTGCGAATCCATGGGACATTCACAACGCAAAAATCGATTCATGTGTATACGATCTAGCGACTTTTTGTATCGATTCAGTTGAATGCGATTGTTGAGTAAATCTATTCAACGTTCTATATCGTATTTACAATTCAAACTAAACAGTACCTTCCGGAACTCCTATTCCTATTTTGTCCAATATAAAAGCTAGAAAAGCAGTTTGACAACATCAAGTAAAATCACTCTAAATGAGAGTCGTAACTAACTGAGGTCAGTAAGGCTTTCAAAATTATTATTATGGTGTTTTACTTATTACAAACACCAATTTTTGGAACGATTTTAAGGTGGATCGACATATGTTCCGTTACGATTGTTTCTCTCGGAAAAAAGTTTAAGGAGACTGGTATCATGACTGTGGCATCACAGTACATTTACTCAAATATTTTGTATGTCCGTAAAAATATACATAATTTTATTAAGACAGAAGATATCCATAATATTAACATTAGAACGAAGTTCAAACTCATGGTACCACTATTTTGTTTAACTAAGGTAAACTATTCTTTTATGGGGAACTGTATGCGTTTTTATAATAACATTCCGAAGAATATATTAAGATTATGATTTCCTAAGGTTAAAAGTAACATTAAAAGTATTTTAACTGAAAAGTCATACTACAAAACCGAAGAGCTTGTTATATAAAGATATATGGAAAGACAACAAGAGTCCAGATTCCACACAATTATGATTCAAAGTGTATTCCATAGCATGTAAGTTTATTTGAAAAGAGCAATCCCTAGAGTGTCTTGCTCGGTTTTCTTAGAGAGGTCAGCGTAGTGAAGGTCCAGTAGCTTAAAAAATGACATTTTCAAGTATAAAAATACACATATATAGTATCCTAGCATACTTACTCTCAGAATAATTAGGTGTCCACACCTCATCGTCACTTTTCATCAGGTGAGAAGGAGGTCAAATGCGCACTTATACTTTATAAAAAAGTCCTTAATATTGATTTGTTTGAAAAACAAATCGCCCATTTGCCAGTAAAATGCGTTATCTATATAATCGATGTTTTAGAGATAACACATTGTTCTGGCAAACGGGCGAAACGAATGCAATTTAGATTACTATTATCTGTTCTATAACTTATTATAAAATCTACTCTCTATTGAGCAAGATATGTCTTTTATATATGGATTGATTATAATGCATAACTGTAGCTGTCACCTACCACATGTTCTTATTTTCCAGGTGCCTCCCATGCACGCTAATACCGTATTGTTTAGAGTCGTGCCAGACCGCTGAACACTATTGCCCCAAGTGTAATACCTTCATCGGGTCGTATGGGTGAAATGGTGATTTTAAATTTATAATTTCCAAATAGTTGGTGTAATAAGGCCACGTCTACAAAATAACAACTTTTCAGGAGAGAGGTTTGCAAACGAAATTAGCAGATAACCTTTTTATGCTTAGCATGTATTTATTTGCACGCATGCAGCACGTGTGCAGCGTGCAAGCAGCGCGCGCTCAGCGCACATGCACCATGTACGCGGCGCATCGCCAGATCTGTACGCACTCTAGGAGAGTTGTCAAATTTCACATAACTATATATTTGTTTCGTATAGTTTGTGTTGTTTTTATGATTTTCATAGGATACATAAGCATTTTTAACGCATGGACACGTGTCTGCCGTACGACCACGTGTCTGCCGTCCGTTAACTAAAATGGGGTTATGTGACAATCATTTTTGAGATATCATTAAAAACCATAACCTAGTTGAAGAATATTTAAATTGTTTAAAGATATTTTAGCTAAGCAACATCCGATATGATAGACTAACTTTAACTGTTTTGAAATAGAGAATTTTGAGCTCTATCTTATACTGTTTAAAACGGATATTTGACCACGTGTCACTTAGTCACGTTTTAGTTAGTGGACGGCAGATGTGGTTTTATTACGCCAAGGGCACGATATTCTTCACTCTATCACATAACCGCACATGCGCTTTTTTTCTGACGTTTAGTTTTTGTATAGAAGACTTGATTTACATGCTGTCGAAAATCGCGACAGCGTTGCCCGGTTACGGTTACACCTAGTCGTCACACTACTCAGTATTTACATTGTGATGGATGCCGTCTTCTGCACCTTTGCACTGGTAAACGGTGCATTGCGTATTTGTCTGAGACCTAATTTCTTCTACGTTCTCTCCACTATCTTCTGCTGCCACATCCATCATTAACCGTTAGATATACTTCTTCTGCATTCTCTCTACTCTCGTGCTTCTTCTGCTGTACGCATTCCTTACTCCCATAATTGTTTCCGCGGCTAAACGGTTACCATGCTGGAGTGCCACGCAGAGTTCCCGGGTTCGATTCGAAACATTTGTATGGTCAAAATTTATGTCTCTCGTGACTTTGGGTGTAATTTGTGGTTGTCTACGTGTGTGTCCATGACACCCGCGATACAGGGTTTCCCTGGTGCGGGGCTATGAGTGTGTATGTTATTATTATTATTATACGTCAGTGTTGGAATCAAAACAGCATTACGCATCGCAATGCCTTCTAAAATAACCACTCTAAAATTGACAATGTCAGTAGCATATTCCGTTCCAGTACTTCCCTCAAGTAAGATGCGTAGGTGAAGCAGTCAAAAACATCTAACGTGGCCCTCTCGAGTCCTGAAGACGAGGTTGCTCTTATCAGACGAAAGTCATTATAAAGGATGTCTCAATAATGGAGCACTCTTTTATTTAAAAACGAAACATATATTTTAGCGAATTGTGATATTTTTAATGGTTCCAGCGACTCTGATGACAGCCATTGTTCTTGTCATGAAATTTTTGACAACGATGCGGCTGTATCTCACCAATGACGCGATGGACCTCAGTCTTGAACTCAGGAATTGTTTGTGGTTTATTTGCATAGGCCCTAGATTGCACAAAACCCCAAAGAAAGAAATCGCAGGGCATTAAATCGCACGATCTTGGTGGCCAGTTGACATCAGAATTTCGTAAGATGATTTGGTCTGGAAATTGTTG
>NW_020654580.1:22210-26589 GCF_003589595.1 Hyposmocoma kahamanoa
TCTCAACATAAATTACTTTTTCATAAATGTGCTGTAACGCTAGTATAAGAATATTAATCTCCGTAAACCATCGAGTATAGAAACAAAAATAGAGACGAAATGTCATTTAATTTGTTTGAAAACTATTCTGCCATATCATTACCGTGACAACTGCGCTCCGATTGGCTAGCCCGAGTTCGAAACAATTGACGGGTGTTGTCACTGTTTCACTTCAAATCGACCAGTTAACTTGAGCTTTGCTATAATGGACGAAAATTGCAAAATTACATATTTAATATTTGATTCCGATTGTTCTGTAAATAGACGCTTTGCTGTTTTTCTCCAGCGAATGGAACAGCACGCCATTATTAGAGATAATATCTTTATTGCAATAAATACAGAATATTTTCGGAATATACGAAGATGTACACACAGGTCAGTTGTTGGCGGCTGTCTATATTTTAGTGCAAACGATAGTTGATATTTATATGTGATTTATCACTGATGAGTTACCAGGAATGTATGTATATTTCGTCTCTATTTCTGGTTATATACTGGATGCCTTAAACTTATCTCTAAAAACGATTGGTAAATTGCCCAAACTGCATGTTTCCTCAGGTCAAAGATTCTATCGATATCGTCCGTCACGCTGGCATTGTGCGGGTTGGGGACTTGTTTCCAAGGATTGTGTAACTTTTTTGATTTGCTGGTCACCACGATATTTTCCTTCATCGTTGTAAATAACATAATTCTTCTCATTTGAATCTGACCTTATAAATGAGCAGTAGTAGTTGCTTACTTATGAAACAAAGTTATTTTTGAATTAATCACGTTTGTCTTCTTTGCCCTATAATCACAGCTGTGCTATTATCGGAGTAGAAGTAGGGGTTGGCTAACTACCAAAACGAGTTCTACATTGAATCACTGACATAACGACATTGCTATGGTTGGTATGGTTTCAAACGTTAAAAAGCAATTCTAGAGGAGCGGATATAGAAGACCCGGTTACTGGACTCTCTATCTTAGATAGACTGCGAACTGTATTAATAAGAATCATGTAATACAATGTACAATATTTAAAATACGGTTTTTATCTTTTTAACTGTCTTTGAAAAAGGAGGAGGTTTTCAATTCGGCTGTACTTTTTGTGTGTATGTTACTCGATTAGTCCGGATTTTGATGATTCTTTTTTGTTGGAAAAAGGCATCGAGTATATAACCAGAAATAGAGACGAAATGTCATTTAATTTGTTTGAAAACTATTATGCCAAACCATTACGGTGACAACTGGGTTCCGATTGGCCAGCCCGAATGGGCATTGTTCACAGTTTTTGACCTATACATAGTCTATATTTTCGAGACTATTTTAATACACTAATATTAATATTTAATCATTTCGTAGCTTATTTGCCTTATGATTTTTGAAAATTTTGTATGTTATTTATTTGGTAATGTTATCAATGGCTCTATAAATGTTAACCTTTGCGGCAAGGAATATTTAAAAAAGTAAATTGACATCTCTCAAAATGTCAAAAACGAAATTCTAACCTTTTTCTTTAAAGTATTGAGCATAAAGTATCTTTAAAGTTTATAGAATGCTACGCATTAGCTGGACCCAGAAAGTTCCCAAAGTGACAGTTCTTCAGCGCATTGGGAGGAACCGAGAACTCTTGCAGACCGTCAAGAAAAGGAAAGTTGCGTATCTTGGACACACGTTCTACGGCATGAAAAGTACCGACTTCTTCAACTGATAACGATGGGCAAGATCGAGGGTAAACGATGCACTGGAAGAAGTCGTGGTTCTGCAACATCCGGGAATGGACGAATATTGCCAGCGTAGAACATCTGTTTCGCTTGGCTCAGGACAGGGAAGAGTTCTCCAAGGTGAAGACGGCCAGCCCCCAGTAGTGGAGAGGCACTACATGATGATTAAAGTATTGGGGTTTTATTTTTCTACTGTTTTCGCACGTGTTTTTGTTTCTTCTGTTTTGTTTCATTTCGTGCAGTTATATGAACGACGGAATCATGATTTTATAAAAGCTGAATCTCGTAAATTGCCAAAAGTCGAAAATGTAATGATTGTGGAATACATTTACTTAAAATAAGCTTAATGTAGGTAATAAGAAGAGTAAAAATCATTCAAATGTTGAATCATATATATAGATTTAAAACTTTGGGGAATTTATCGCAAAACTAAACAGCTGTTGCGTGGGCCGGAAAAATGGAGCAAAGTAGTTACCACTTGGTACCCACGTGATGGAAAACGTAATAGAGGGTGTCAACATCATAGATGGGAGGATGAACTGAAGCTAACTGCAGCACCATGTTGACGAAGAGTAGCTCTTGGTAGAGCGCACTGGAAAGATCTGGATGAGGCCTATGCCAAGAGGCACGCTGAGTTAAGAGATACTTATAATGTAAAAATTTAAAATGCGACGTAAAATTGGAATGTAAAAATATTTGTAACTCAGCTTAAAAAGGCTATGAAGGAAGATGAAAGCTATAGTGAAATGAAAACTTTATACAGCTCCTGGGTAATTAGATTAGAAATATCTATGGTAGTGATCCTATATTAAAATGAATATTATAAATGTGACCAAATGCGTTATTGATTCATAAAATTGATGAGACATTACTACTCATTCATTATTAAAAACATCCTATTGACCACACCAGTCTGAAGAACAGGAAACACTGGTTAAATGTATCTCCTAAGTGAGTAGTGATCTTTGTCAATTTTTACAATTTCAAATGTTTCATTATAATTATTTTATTTACTCCATGATCTAAATAACAATTTACTTCAATCACACTTTTACCTTTCGACTGTTAACCAACAATACTCTATAGTGTTGGTACCTTTAAATATTTGACAATATAAAGCTGTCATTTAATAAAAAAAGAACTGTCATGTAAGAGAAAAATTGTGTGATATTAATAAATCTCACAAACTATTAGAATTTAAATAAGATTTTTTGAATTATGAAACTGACACTGGCAATGATGTCCATAATTTTTATATTATTCTTATAATACTGTTGCTGGCAAAACACAGCAGTTAAGAAAACGGCAACCAAGTTCTCTTTGGCAAAAAGGTGTGCATTGATTTTAATTTCATAATCATGACACATCAAGAAAAATGTGCTGATATTAGATTATTATTTATTAAGAATTCAGTCATTTCAGTCACTCTTTATAAAATCGCATGCAAATATGGCATCGTTGTTTATGCAGTGAAAATTTCAACATCGAAATCCTTTCAACATTTGAATAACTTATTTTAAATACAAGTGGCAGGTTTTTTATTTTCGTTTGAATGAGAAGTGCAAATTATTTTTTTTTTTAAATTACCTAAATTTTCTACACTGAACAAAATCCTTATTGCAAGTTTAGTATGAAAATTCAAGTTGATCTCTTATCCTTTATACTGAACTGAATTACTAATATTGTTAAGACAATCATAGATACATCTTAGGTTTTCTGAATATCCTTCTAACAATATGTTTTCTACTTTTTAACACTGTTTTTAACTTGTCCATAGTAAAGTTCATTCTTCCATTTCGAACGTAGAATCAAACAGAGAAGGAGTAGCTGTTGAAGAAACTTATCGAGAAGAAGGAATTTCAGCTGTCGTCCTAGCATTTGTTGTTTCCCATATCCGCTCACGCGATACATGCAGCCGTAGACGCATACCACACCTAGAGGTGCTGGTGATGATATTATACCGATTTATCGGATATCGAAGTTATAACAGGTAAAAGAACTAATATTAATTGCTATTTCGGTAACTACTCTAGCAAACCATAATTTTTTTAATTCCTGGGTATGTCATTTAAAAAAAATAAACAACTTCAAAAATACGTCACGACAATCGTGAGTGTTATTGTTTGGGCTGGTGATTTCGGTGTTTATTTATTGAAAACATACCCTAAGTAGCGTTTTTTAAGTTTACCCTGAATATAAATGTTTATAAACTAATACTTTAAGGAGTAATTTCATGGTAAACGTTAGATCCACTCAAACGGAATATTATCATATTTATCCAAGTACACCAAAAATTTCATTAGTGCTTTTTAAGTACAGGATTTGCGGTGTATTACTGCATTTTATTTGAGATGATTTTGTTGGTAGTACGGAGGGTATTTATTTAGCAATGCAGAATAATAATTTTTATTTATAAAAACTTGTATTTAAACTGAATGCTTTTCTAATTTGCGAAACCAAATAGCCGCCATTTTGCGGTAGGAGGAGCGCATCGCGTGAGCGGTTATTCTGTAATTGGTACTCTTGTCAACCATTTTTACTTACACTGTTTTGCAGTGTGTATCTAAAAAGTAGATTGGATACTTCTTAATGCTACCAACAAGCTGTTTGTTGTAAGAATGCTTCATAGCACAAACT
>NW_020654581.1:0-11681 GCF_003589595.1 Hyposmocoma kahamanoa
ATTATCGATAGTAAACTTATTTATTTGCATCACAGAGTTCAAATTGCATTGTTTAGTCTCTATGGGTTTATTGATCGATCGAATAGTATTTTGTGACAGTGTTCTGTAGTGATTGTTAAAATTCAAGAGATACGGGTTTACTATAGTTTACTATATCGACGTAGCACTGGAAGGCACGGAGCTTTTCTAAAGAGGTTTTAGGTCGTTAGCCCACGCTGACCATAATATGCGGGCTTATTGTCGAGCGGTGATAGTCCAGTGATGTAGCGGTAGCTTCTTAATTAAAAGGTCAACGGTTCGAGTCTCTTTGGAGGCATGTTTTAGTAGCAGTGGCGCCCCCTGTGAAAGAGTTCGTCCAGGGAAGTACTGCCACCATACCTATTTCTGCCGCCAAGCAGTAATGCCAGCATTACTGTGTTCCGGTTTTGCAGTGCACATGGATGGGACTTGTCATATGTCTCAGGGTGACTGGCGCAGTGGTAGTGCCCCTCAGATCTTTGCGATTTAAAGCTCTTAGTGGCACTGCAACTGTTATGGACAGGCGTGTAGCTTATTGTCACTTGATATTACAACACTCTCAGTACTGAGTACTAAAAAAACCGACCTCAAATGTTTTTATCCCCTAGTTTGCCACCCTTAGAGGTGGTATATTTTTGTCAAATTTAATTGAGACCACTACTGAGGTTTCCAAGTTAATTATGGTAATAAAGGTTTCGAAATCAGTTCACAAGTGCTAGAGTTATCGCGTAACATACATACAAAAAAAAAACATTAATTATAGACAAGTAGTAATCGTCGCCAGTCACGTGATGTGTCAAAGTGACGTTTGGTCATTTCCCGCCTGAACGCCTGACTGTGTCTATGTTTGTACAAAACAAATCAAATTCAGAGTGATTTACTGACGCATTGTTAAAAAATCTCAATTGAAATATAACGTTATGTCTATAAATATACTATACTCATTTGAACATTGTTATATAATTATAAATATATTTCAACCTCTTCTTACTGTTCCTTTAAATTTCTCCATGAGTCTAAAAGATTCCAAATTCAAATATTTAACGGCTGTAACCGTCATTAGGTCATATCCAGCCAGTACTCTTATTGTGGAGGGAACAAAGTGATTCCTTTTTTGAAATAAGAACAAAAAGCATAGACAATCTCGGACCGGGCTTGAAAAAAGGACGACCGTCCTCCGACGATTGCACGGGGAGGTAGAATGATATCGGAGTGTTCGGATACGTAGTTTTGTCACAATATTTTGAATTTAAGTACAAAATATTGTGCCTAATAATGCCACTCAAACTGACAAGTCCCACGTGTCACTTTTCCTCCTTACACTAAAAGAACCATCAGGATTACAAAAGCATTCAAATAAAAAGATCCGCTTTAAGAGTCTATACTACCTCAGCTCGAATTTGAAATTTTCCTGTATTAATACGGTTCATTTTGCTTTGGGCTAGCGACAGGGACACTGGCTTTATTTCAGAATTTATATGTTTACAAACGAAATTACAGAAATTTGAAAAATGTATATAGATTCAGTTTGTATAAAAAAATAAGTCATTGGCATTGACTTACAAATAAATGGATGACGGGTCTAATACAAAAGCCACGAAAAAAATGTCCCAAGTCAACCTATTTAAACGTAGTGACATGTAAAGGAATATGAAAAAGCTAAAACGTTGAATTTAAATTGTAATGTCATCGCAGTACCGTCTAATTTTGCTTGCTTCGCTGTCAGTCGAACAAACGAAGACTAAAGCGTGAATGATGCTCTGTATACGATTTTAACGCCCTATAAATTCGGACACTTTTTAGCGCGGACCCGACGTCCATATAATTGTAAGTCAATGGTCATTGGTATATATAAAGTACGTATTGAATGCAGCGGTTTTCTTGTAAAACTTCGAGGTAAGTTTGTGTTTTTTTTTCTATCGTGAAACTATTTAGGAATGGCGTTTTCACACCGTATACTTATCAGTGTATATCTTCAATTTTACTATATATTTTTTCCAAAGCGGTTGATTCCACACTTTCACTGTTATGCGCAATCAATAAAGCCATTTATAATGGTAATATAGACTCTTAATGCCAGATCAGACTGACATACAAACGTTGAGATAGATTATAAGGACAATGGCTTCAAACATATAACTCCCCTTTTTTTGAGTCGGGGACTAAAAGTACAAACGATTTTTTTTGATAATGCATTTTTGTTCGGTAAGGAATATCCGAACGCATTATCACGAACAGTCAATTTTCATCCCGTCTCGCACTACATCGGCCGGTCACGATTCCTTTGTATAATACGCGTAATAATGCGCCAGCGCATCTATAGTCCCTTAAACATGGTAAAAATCAGCTCTCTGTACAATCCGACATGTATAACACATCTTTACGAACCTATAGTATAGTTTACAATAAAAATTAGATTGTATTAATATAATATCTTGTCTTTGGGAGAACGGGTTTAGTGGCCTAGCGGTTAGCACTGAACTATAAAAAAACGGGGAAAAAACTTTTTCAAGGCTCTGGTGTTCTGGGCAGAGTTTTACTAACCTGATACTCATTGTACTGGGTAAGCTCTACTTTGAGACTAGATTATTGATGTGATTGTTGGGCATATTATTATTATTACTTATCCCGTAATTGATAGCCTAGTAAGTCTTTACAAAGCGGTATTTACAAAAAACTTAATTGTTTACTTAATATCTTTTACTGAAGATTATTGTTAAAAGGATATATACCTTCACAATTCATCAAACAATTTTTGCATGTCGGCAGAATCGCGTGCTTCCTTTCTTCAGTCTGAATTTCGAATCTTTTGTTTGGTTGATTGCTGACTTCCATTGTTCGTGTTAAAAAGAAAAAATAATGACGTGAATTGCGCCTCTTTGGTTTTGGTTCTATTTTTGAAAAATTCCGAAAAGGCGGTAATTTCAAAGTGGCTTTTTTAGGCAGAAACTAAAATACACGCTGATATTTTATTGTACATTACAATTATAATAACATATTTAAACTTAATTACAATATTAAATAACAAAAATCAATAACATCCAGTTCAAAACCTAAACAGTTAATCCATAATAACATGCTTAAACCGTACTCAAAGTAACTGCACGTGTAATAAATCAAACAACGCATTAAACGAAATGAAAACGATAGTTAGATTTTAACTGAAAGCGAGAGTAACTTTTTACTAAACTACGAAAGTGAAATTTGGATGGACTTTAATTAGTATGACTGTAACATGTATTTAGTAACCGCTTTTTGTCTATGGTTTGAAGAGTTTTAACAGGAGTTTTGGCTGTAGTAAGTACTAATTTATTTACGTATTAAATGAAGATTATAGTATAATAAATATGCTTAAGGTATTTAAAAGAGAGAAGAAATTAATTTTTCTATATTATCTATAGTTAAAGGTACAATTTTACCTAGTAGGGGGTAGCAATGTTTGGATGGCATAAGCCACCCAGGCATAAGTGACAGTTGTGTGCGACACCAAGTCAGTGTTCCTCGCCGCGTTCAGGACTTATTGTCCAATAATGAGTTTTTTATTCCACCATATAAATTTATTACACGTCCGATAGAAATTTTATGTAAATTTATGTAAATAATTACTTAATTTGAATTTGTTCTAAGTTCTAGGCCTTTGTTTTGTTTTTGTCAAAATGTTTTCAACTGAAGGACTTTGTATTCCAGCCCATGCAAAAAAGAGTTTACTCCTTGGCGAGAGTAGCGACCAGCCTTCTGGTTTTAATGAGATTTCAAAATGGAACTTAATACAGAATTTATTTTTGTAATAAAAAAAAGGGATAGTATTATTTGATACTCAAAGATATAATTGATCTGTAAATGACCTGCATTCAAGACATCGAGTATATAAACAGAAATAGAGACTGTAAGGGCCATCCATCCCTGGCAAATCGTCAGGCAAATGGGCCTTACACCACTTTTAAATATCACTCTCTTTGCGCTGAAATCACAAATAAGAAAACTGAAATAGTACAGCGCCATCAACTGACCAGTGTGTACGTCTCCGTATATTCCAAAAATATTCTGTATTTATTATAAAGATCTCTAACTATGGGGGGCTGTTGTCATTAGGTGGTGTGGAAAAAACACCAAAACATCTAATTAGAAAACAAACGCAATCACATATCGTCGGTAATTAAATATTAAATGAAACAATTGACGACACTCGTCAATTGTTTCGAATTCGGGCTGGCTACTCGGAGCGTAGTTGTCACCGTAATGATTTGGCAGAATAATTTCCAAACAAATTAAATGACATTTCGTCTCTATTTCTGGTGTTATATAAGGTGATTTAAGGTAACACTATCATCATGTTTAAGCATACTAAATTAATATTTGATAGTCAATAATAATATTTGATCTTTCTCTTTCATATAGGTCAAATCTTGCGTCCTACATCCAGTAAGTTAGGTTACGTTTTTTGCTAATTGGTCATAGTTTTGGGGCTCCATATGAAACTATCAAAGTTAATTTATACAAATCAAATATTAGCTTAGAACGGATTAAAATATCGGTTAATTTAATGTATTTTATGTCTCAGAGAAAAAGAATTAATCATTAAAACAGATGACCGTTTAGATTTTTTTGCCTGCTGCTTTTGCAAATTTAAAATGATCATTTAAATACATGGCTAAAATAAATTTTCACGTTTTCCAAGCGGTATTTATTATTTTTAGGGTAGCTACATTTAGGCTGCACAGACCTTCATCGATGCGCCCAGTAGTTGATCGAAGACCAAATTGTTCTGGTCATATCCGGTTGGATCATGTGCTTTTGCCAGATACAAAGGACAAAGGACTTCATGACAACACGATTGTAGTCCCAGACGTCAAAGCTGCTACCTAATAAACAAAGAGACACAGCTGTTTTTCTCCTAGTAGTTATTCCTTGGTTGTATTCTACAATATCAGAAACAGGAGTACTTCATAATCTACAATCAATTTTGTAGATTACTGTGCCACCTTTATCTATTTCTGCCACTAAGCAGTTTTGTGTTTTAAGGTTAAACGACAGGTGCAGCGCCAGTGCTTCTCTTATCTTTCTGATTTAAAGATCTGAGTGGCGGTATAACTGTCATTAGTTTTGAAGGGTGCTGGTGAAACTGTAGGCTCGTGGGACTGATCTTTCTAAGTCCTGTGTCTGTCGGTAAGCGACACGCCTGTCCATAACAATTACAGTGCCACTTAAAGCTTTAAATCGCAAAGATCTTAGCGTCCGTCACTCTGAGACATAAGTTGACTTCATCAGCGCCAAACTTGGCGGCGGAAATATATAAGGTGGCAGTACTTCCCTGGACGAACTCTTCTACAAGGAGTTCTACTGATACTAAATTGGTCAATTTATGTCTTTGAGATTTAAAGCCTTGAATGGCAATGTAATGGCGCACAACTTGTTCGCCTCTTCACTTGATATCATAAAAAAGTCACACCGTATAAAATCAGTTCAATCTATAAAACCATATGTCAGTTACCTTTTAAATAGAAGCAAAGAAACAAAAACAATCGCGCTAAGGAAAATCACGCCCATTAAAAAAAACTATGACGAGAAACAGGCTCCTTTGAAGAGGCTTAGCCGTTATTTACCATCTCTTTCCCTTTCGTGGGCTACGCTATATCTATCTCTTTCCGTCGAATGCTTTAGGCATTCCTGAGTGAATGGTTATGTCATCAGGATACACAATAATGACACGCTATATATATTTAGAAACCAGATTTTCTTATGCCCTTAAGGTTGAATTTGAAATGTCTGTTTTGAGGAAATTGACGAAATATTACATAGATTTTCGCGATTGGTACACAATGGAAATTTAACTATGTTTTCGCGTATATTTGTTTTTTCAAACTAACCAACGTTTCGGGCTCATTACTCCCTCCTTATCTTATTAATCGTTATTTTTAATCGACTTTTAAAAAAAACGGAAGAGGTTTTACGTTCGGCTGTATGTGTTTTCAGATATCTCCGTCAATTGTGGACCGATTTTGAAAATTCCTTTTTTGTTTGTCAGAATTCCTGTTTCGTCAAAATCTGATGAGGAGATTCCATGGAAATCGAAGGAAATCCTCAAATTTTATAGGCATATTATATTAGAGGGGTTGATTAGATCTTGTTTCGCTGATCCCAGTCTTAATAAATCAATGTCGTTAATAACAAAAAGACCTCAAAAGTTTGCTTATTTGGCTTTTTTCAATTTCCATGGGATCCCCTCTACAGGTTCAGACTTCTTGGTGACAGTGGGACTGTTACGGACGCCTTTGTACATTTTGTATTTTCTTTCAAGTGTCAAGTGAAAAGTCGACTTTTATTTGTAGAATATAGTTAGTAATTTGTGGTAGCACCAGGGACCACCTCAAAAATAAGATACATATACAAAAAACAGACATAGTCGAATTGGAAACCTCCTCCCTTTTTTCAAGTCTGTTAAAAATACGTGACTTTAAGGTTAAACAAATACATTTTTCGAATTTATTTTTGTTTCGTAATTTAAAACTCCACATTAACAAATTGAAACACCAATAAATTATAAATAAAAAAATAAGCTTTGACTGATGCGGCAACTAGGACTCCACAACTGCTTACAGAAGAACTATTATGCTTACATTCATTTAAATGGTAATATTTATTTCATTTTCTTATGAAGAAAAACTTTCATAGATTTCTCACACGTGGCACTACGGGAAAAAAGTCGTAATCTAAAACAAAGGTCTGCAACAAGCGCATAGAGAAATTTGTTTTTTCTGTTTCTTTTTATCTTTATTTATCTGTAAATTTGCTGATTCGCTCCCTAGCTCAGTTGGAAGAGCGATAGCCTCGGTATGGCGAGGTCACTGGTTCGAATCAATATATAATATATCATTATATAAATTAAAAATACACAGAAAAAATTATGTGATACTTCATTCACGTTACATTAAATCCCATCATGCTAGTTTTTTGTAATGCCGTTACAAAACAAAAATCTCTCCATTGTTTTATTTGTACAGAAATCATTTACAAATAAATTATATAAAAAATGTTCTCGCTTTTTTATTATTCGCCTATACTTAGTTTAAAAGGTCAATATGGCGGTTTGTAAGTAACTTACGGCTCGTGAGAGTAAGATAATATTCCGCCCACGTATGCAAAGCGGAAACGGCAACATTGTTATTACTTATAAAAAGGTATGAGTTTTGTCTATGGATTAATTTTTTTTTAAATCTCGTTGAGATTCCGTGCGTGAAATTTTTTGTTTAAGCTTATTTTTTCTTTATCCGTTTGTAATAAATATGCGCTTTTTTGGTAAAATTTAAGGTTTTGTGAATGGAATACTGAATCTATCGCGATATATAAGTCTCGCTTTTTCTCGTCTCGGTTTTGTTAAAAAGAATAGTAATTTTTTTAAGGAAACTAATGAGAGATTAAAAGGTATACTTTGTCCTGCAGAAACGTGCGGTTAGGGCAATTTAAAATCTGGACCCCAGAGTGTCTTTGAGAGATAAGCTTAAAGAGATTAACATTCTTACACTAACCTTACAGTACATTTATGAAAATGTTATTTATAACACAATATAACATTAATACGAGGAATAAAAATAAATTAGCTGTTCTTGACAGTCAATTATTTTTTGTGAAATTACTCCACTAGTTATAATTATTAATACAAAGATCGAACACTCAGGAAAATTCCTTCGATCCGATGTTCTCATAGATGGCGCTACGATTAAAAAGTCGTTGAAAAACCAAATACAAAGACACGACGCAAGCACATAGAAAAACTTGTCAGGTCCGTTGGTTCGTTCCGTGGCTTAGTTGGTATAGCGTCTAGCACGGTATGCAAGAAGACGTCGGTTCGAATCCGACCGGATCGAAGGAATTTTCCTGAGTCTTCGATCTTTGTATTAATAATTATAACTAGTGGAGTAATTTCACAAAAAATAATTGAATATCAATTCAATAAAAATTTAATTAAGTATACTCTAGTTTATTTTGTGTTATTTGTTTGATGTTAATTCAAGTTGTTTTTGCATTGTCTAGTAACTAATTGCAAGAGGTATTATTTACCTATGCCTAATTATTTTATGCGTTTAGTTTTGTTGTTCCTAGCATAAGTGTCTATGTTTGTAACAATGTACTCAAACGTTGGTAAATCTTAATAAATAAATAACTTTGTTTTCTGGTTTAGCAATACATATTTTGTGCTCGCATCAAAATAAATAAAAAGACGCGCGTTTCGTCTTTTCCCAAAATACTCGTATTAGAAACAATAAGTTTGAACAATGCCGAAAAGGGAAAACCTTCACCGGAATCATGGGCTAGGGAAGTTTTTATCGAGCCTAGGCGCAGGAGTTACCATTTAACAGCCTCTCGAACGTTAGGAGGCCCCACAGGACTAGAATCACGACAAAAAAGAAACTTGCTCCTTAGAAACAGGATTTAGTATCTTCCCTCTCTTTCTATCGTTATCTTTGACTCTTTCTAATCTTTTTATTTCAAAGGGATGAGGCAATTTTTGAGGTTAGGTAGTTTTCTATAGACTTTGGAAGGTGCTTTATTAGTGGAAATTTATTTTAAAAAACTTGAAACATTTTTAAAGATTTTTTAATGTGTGGGCTTCGGCAAACGCCGAAATAAAAATAAAACTATTTAAATTAATTGACTGTTTTTTTTTAATAACATAATTATAACTTAAAAAAATGCTTTTAAAAATATTTCAATGTAGTTATACTGCTAATACTTAAGCTTGTAATATATTTAGATAACACATTGTTATCATAACTACATAATAAAAAAAATACTCAATTACTGTGTCTAATCTTCTTTTAAGTTGTAGAACTTGCACTTGGTATGTTACGAAGAAAGTAACCGCCAGCGTCGGTTGGAATTCGAATTTAGAACGGGATCTATAACCGACAGAGATTTTCGTAATTCGAACGTTAAACGGAAATTACTTTCGGGACACGTTTTCTATTTTCAAACTTGTTTATGGGAGACGTGATAATTTTTTAATGCCATAATTTGACATATGGGATATTCAGCTGTGCAAATAAAGAATTTTTATTCAAAACCAAATTGGAAAATCATTTTTTAATGTCAAATTTGAATTGCAAACTATGACTCCGCTACTAATTTTAAAATAACACGTATTGGTTGTAAACTAGTTTTCCTCAACATTACTTTTTAACCTATTTCAAAAAAGGAGGAGGTTCTATTGTACTTTTTTACTCCGACATTTGTGAACTGATTTCGATGATTCTTTATCTGTTGGAAAGGGGGTACCTCAGTAAATGTCCCATTCAAATTTGAAGAAAATATTCCACCTCTAAGGGTGGAAAATTAGGGGATGAATTCGGTTTAATGGATTCCATCCACTTTCCGTCAACCGAATTCAATAAAACTTGGCAAATAGTTCTAATTCCACCAACTTTTGAGGTCGATTTTTTTTTCACAAAAAGTTATAATTATTTATCTATCAAAGTTAAAATTTAAAGCACTAGGTATATTTCTTCAAGACCTGTTTCAACTTATCAGCTGATTCTAGTTGTTATTTAGACAACCTAGGCTTTTTATTAACGCTACAAATATTTCAAGGTCGTCCCGTTTTTTGCCATTCTGAATCTTGACCCAGCCATTGAACTTGGTTTTTAAATATAAAAATTACGTCATTGATTCTTAGAATTGGCACCTATAGTTCACGATAACGCGTGTCTCGACCGTTTGGCTACTAAACGGGGTCTATGTTACCAACCCGCCACCAACCCTGAATCAATCGATGGCGTAGTGTACTAATATTATATACAACTAAGTTGTTGGTTAAAGGAGATAATATGCATAGTAATTTCCATGTTTTGTAAACCTCCTTGTGAAAGAATTCGTCCAGAGAAGTACTGCCAAGCAGTAATGTCAGCATTACTGTGTTTCGGTTTTGAAGGGCAAGGGTGCTGGTGAAATTACAGGCACATGGGACTTGTCAACTTATGTCTCAGGGTGACGGGCGCAGTGGCAGTGCCCCTAATATCGTTGCGATATTAAAATCTCGTGAGTGGCACTGCAACTGTTTTGGACAGGCGTGTAGCTGACCACAGGCGCACATCTTGTTCGTTTATTTTATTTTGTTATAAAATTTACTTAGCGTCATGAAGATACAGTTTTATCGAATTAAATAAATAGATACCATCATCATCGTGTCAACGGAACGCTGTCAGACGGCCGCCATTAAGAAAAACATTTGACTACAAGAGACGAGGTTTTGGTTTGTTTATATTTATAGTGAAAAGATCTTATAGTATAATTTATAACAGTCGCTGGAGTCTCATTTCTTTGTCTACTATGAAAATCTCGTACATGTTAGTTTAAGTAAGGCATCGAGTACATAACCAGAAATAGAGACGAAATAAGGGCCGTCCATCCCTGGCTACTCATCAGGCAAATGGGCCTTATATCGCTTTTAAATATCAACTCTCGTTTGCGCTGAAATCACAAATGAGAAAGCTGAAATAGTACAGCGCCAACAACTGACCTGTGTCTCCGTATATTCCAAAAATATTCTGTATTTTATATTGTAATAAAGATAAAATCACTAACTATGGGGGAACTGTTCTATTGGTGTGGGAAAAATAGCAAAACGCCTAATTACAAACCAATCGGAATCACATTTCATCGGTAATTAAATATGTAATTTTTAAATTTTCGTCCATTATAAAAAAACTTTAGTTAAACTGGTAGATTTGGAGTGAAACAATTGACGACACCCGTCAATTGTTTCGAACTCGGGCTGGCCAATCGGAGCGCAGTTGTCACAGTAATGATATGGCAGAATAGTTTTCAAACAAATTAAATGACATTTCGTCTCCATTTCTGGTTACATACTCCATGAAGTAAGGCAAGATGTCAAACGTACAAAATCCTACATTGAGGTGATTTAAAATTAGCAGGCTTGGGAGCCATTTCGTCTTAAAAGAGAATACACGTGCCTAGTAGTGACGCATGTTAGTCATAATTATTGTACAAAAGCAGGCAAAAAAAAAATTTGCATTTTTAAGCTTAACATTTGTAAAGATGTCTTTTTTTCACTAACACGAATGTCACTGACCTTTAATAAATTTAGACTAGTTTATCAGACAGGATGTTGTTAAGTTGCGCTGCGCCTGCGCCGGTGCTGTACTGTGGGGTGGAGAATGACTGAGTTGTAATCTGACTTGCGCGTTTTACGTTTTTAACTTCTTTTAGATACGAATATAATAACTTAATATGTACTTTCAAAAAAAGGATTTTTTGTGTGTGTTTGTTACGCCATAGCTCCAGCATTTGTGAACCGATTTTGATTATTCTTTTTTTGTTGGAAAGAGGATACCTCAGTAGTGGTCCCTTTTAAATTTGAAGAAAATATTCCACCTCTAAGGGTGGCAAATTAGGAGATGAATCCTGTTAATTGGACTTCATCCCCTTGCCGTTAACGGTAGTCAATGAAACTTGGCAAATAGATGTAATTCCACAAACGTTTAAGACCGGTTTTTTTAATTATAAGTATTTTTATTTGTATACAGGGTTAAAGGAAAAATTGGTAAAGGAAGTAAAGCTATGTAAAAATATAGAAAAAGACATCTCTAGCCTGAGCTGGTAGCTGTGAAGGTATCTAACTGGATGACGAAATACTTTCAATTTCTCAT
>NW_020654582.1:0-1855 GCF_003589595.1 Hyposmocoma kahamanoa
GTGGGACATCTGTATAATATTTCCCACATGAATATTGTACTACAAGTTTATTTTCTTCTCAATCATATTGTAGGAGTACCTTAAATTCTGCTAAGATTTAAAGAATATTGCTTAATATATTTTTTCTTATCGAAGTAAAATACCCTACTAGATATTTTTAGGTAGATTCTTAAAAGAAAACCTGCCTACCTAGCAGTAGTGTTGCCCAATGCAAGACTAAGGCGAGGCTAACCCAGTCTTGGTCTTGGTCTTGCTGCAAGAGTTTCGCAAGTCTTGCGACCCATTGCTACTTATTAGATATGCAATATGACGCCGATTTTCGTAAATAGCAGGTTATCGTAATGTTTGACGGTGTCGTGAAAAGCCATGAATAACAACTAATAAACAACAAACTTTAAACAATTCAAAAGATGAGTGAAGAGAGCGTAAAAACCTTTTACGTATTTGCACAAAATTAAGTTAAATTTATGTTCAGTCAATGGCAGGTCAACCTAATCAAAATTGATACATTTATTCAATTGATATTGAACTCTAGGGTTTGGCTTCAAGTTGAATCCGTTGATCAAATTTTACATTTTGGTATAACCTGTTGTCTGTATGTTAGCGAGGCATGGAGAATTAAATTTATATGGCATAAAAAATGTAAAAATAAAAAGATTTGTACACGTGTAAAACTGTGTCATATTTTACAAAATAAGTAAAATTGATGAATGTTACTTAGTTTTGTTTAGTTTTATGGGCACCATTACTGGGTGAAGTATTATTTTGTCTATTTGTTACAATCTGTATAGTTAATGTATATACAGTCCAATATAAGAGTACCTATCATAATATGCTTATTATTATTACGAATGCAATTAATAATAACAATATACCTAACCTCACTTAGCCAAATCCTTGCGAGGGCTAACTAAGGTGTTCGGCTATGCTTCGAGCGCCTCTGAACCAATTTTATTTTTTGGAACACATTTTAGGCGGCAAAGATGCCGCGACACATGCCGCACCGTATTATAAGAAAGAGGTGTCTTTTTCGGCAAATTAACTAGTGTTAGGCATTATATATATATGTATATGTGTGTGTGCCGTAGTGTACTTTGGAATATAAAGTTTTATAATATTTTTCCTAATGCCATTGTAAATTGTTCAAATAAAAAAAATGTTTTTAAGCGAATCCATCTCTTGTTACGACTTGCAAAATGCCTATTTCTTTAAATTCAGTCATTTTTGCATAATATACATTTACGTCAATGTGCTAGAGTAAAGGCTGGCTCACGAATGCTGAACTTCTATAATATTGCTATTTCGAATTTAGTAAAGGGCGGGTGAAACTTTTTATGTTAATTAAAAAAAAACACCCTCGACATATAAAGGTTTTCATTTTGTTGAGATATCGAATTTTGCATAAACCATTGTTTTTTAATTACTAGACGCAAGTTAAATAACTAAAGTAAATAATAAATTTTCGTAATACTTACTTAATTATAAATCTTTTGATAAATAATAGTTCTCTAAACTTTGCAAAATAAAGGAGCATTGATGAGAATAATCAAAAATTTTGAACTCCTCACTATCTGGAAATTGTCATTCTGTGCTTTAGCATAAATAGGCATAGCACCAGCCAAATAAGATATCACTGAATGACGGCAAATAAAAATAAGTATTGCTTCTCTTTCAAGCTACATAAAGCATTGAATCGCATAAAAGAGACAGAGCATGATATTGACTGCAAACCACAGTTTTAAAATTCGTAAAACTCTGCTGCAAACGTTGTTTTTCTATATCCAATCAGATATAGAAAACACGCCCTTATTTATTCAAACACGGCCTTATTTATTCAAACACGGCCTTATTTATT
>NW_020654582.1:1865-10701 GCF_003589595.1 Hyposmocoma kahamanoa
ATTTATTCAAACACGGCCTTATTTATTCAAACACGGCCTTATTTATTAAAATAAGCGCAATCACGCTTGTTTTAATAAATAAGGCCGTGTTTGAATTTGTAGTTTTATGACAATCTTGGTAAGTGATAATTTTGGCAAAAAATGCGTAAAAGAGAGCCCAATTCACAGAAAATGCGAGACCGCAAGAATCTTGCAGACACAGCCTTGTTCTTGTCCAAATCTTGCAGAGTCGGTCTTGGTCTCAGCCTACAATAGGTGGTATTGACCAAAGACCAAGACTGATTTTCGGCCACACTCACTAGCAGTAATCAATTCTAAAGCAGCACACATCTTTTAGCCAGCACGTTACAAGAACAACGGCTTAGAACTCAACAACCGCTACTGTGACAATGCTTCCGAGAAGATCCCACTGAAGAACTTGAGCAAGGTGCCAACATTTTCCATTGCGTCGCAGCTACCCCTCGATGAAGACTTCTCTCTCTTTTTACCGAAACACCAGGAGATGGTTACGGAGGTCATGAATGTACTTATGAGTGAGTAAAAGTGTGTCGATGAATTTACTGCTGTCCCCTACATGGATGCTTGATCTAAAAATACTCAGAATTGCGTAAAGGATTTGAATGTAGTACCACACATTATCATACAATAATTGGTATTAAGCAAAATAATACCCATTGAAATATCTAGGTACCTATTACAAGAGGAGGTAAAATTAAAACAATAAAACATCTATTTTGTTTAGAAAATTCCCATAAAATTTATTACAGCCCAATACAAGTAGGATAAAAATGTCTCAACTTTAAAGGGTATTTATATAGATTGTGTAATCCGTATTTTTTAAAATGGTGTAGTATAGGGAAATCCAAAACCATTGAAGATACAAATGTCAAAATGAAAATTAAACGATCCCTTCATGAAACTGAGTCGATTAGCAGTAAAAAAATTTTGTTAATTTTTTTTCATTTTTATGGACAACTCACACTTGACCAAAGAACTGACTATACCAAAATTGTTTTCACAAAAATGGTAGTTTATGTGACTGTTACTTAATGAAAGGCATTAAAATACGAGTGTGGGCTTAGAATAATAACGCATGGAAACCTAGTCCGCACACGCTAAGTGAGGCAAATTGAAGCGCGCCCAATGGGCCTACACGAGCGGGCGGGCCTTCGGTGCTCAAGGTCAACTTGCACGAACAGATCAAGAATTTTAGCTAAAAATGACGAAATGTGCGGTAAATGAGTGTAAAAATACGTCAGACAAACATAATATAGTTACTAACATCACATTCCACAGGGAAGTAACGCGTTTCAACTTGTATTTTTATATAAACATTCACTAAAACCGAAAATTAACCTACTACTAAAACTAGCTTACATGAATTTGATTTTTGCCTCACTTGTTATGCGTTATTATTCTAAGAGTGTGGGTTTATGAAACAAGCCGACAGACAGAGTGTCATAAAAACACCACACGAGTGTTTTACACTGCTTTATCTACACACATATTACAAGTTCTCTGTGATGTGTTCAGGAACCGCATGTTACGACTGGCGAAATGGCGGCAAATAAAAGCTTTTGTAACGCACTTTCCATCCTCTAACCATGTCACAGAACCTTAATTCATAGACAAACTAGAGTCGGCCCCGACTATCATGTCGTTCGATAACAAGTATCGTGTGAAATTTGTCAAAATTATCTGCTATTGACATTTCATTTTGAATAAAACTTCATCTCGACTGACATTTGAATTGAGGTCGAATCTAATTGTTTTGTTTTTCAGAGATGTTCGAAATTTGAATGTAATGATAACATCGAATGAACCAATAATAACATTTTCACAGATAAGAAATTTGTTCTAACGATACAGTTTATCTATAAGCTGGTCGTAATTTGCAGTTTTTGAACACGACGTAGAGGGCTTATGATATGTGTGTAGATAAAAGGCTTAATGGTTTGGTTTCCTTGTATCTTCTATGGTTTCGGATTTCCCGATACTGTCCCAATAAAAAAAAATACTGTATTGCTCTGTTGGTACTATGTTTCTTTACCGTAGCAAAGTTGCTATCGGACACGACATTAAAAAGTAAAATTAAAAAGATCGATTCAGCACAGCAGACCTTACGAATGAGAGCGAATTTATAGGTTTGTTATTACGTAATATTTTGTATTGACTCCTGTAGCTCTGTTGGTAGAGTGGTGGCCCTAATTTGGCGTACCGACGCAAGTTCGAGTCCTGTCGGAGTATTTATTTGTGTTAAATCTTTGTATTTATAATTATAGTAATTTCACAAAAAATAAACGAATATCATGGTAGCAAAACATCATCATAACATTCAATAAAATCAAAATCTTAAGTTTTATTGCAATTGTCGGAGAACTGTTTAGGGTTCTACATTGATATTGTGGAGTACTACCATAACAAGGATAATATTTCTTACAGGTGTGCCTGAGAATCAGCTGGCAGACTTCCTTTCCACCTGTGCCTTCTGCAGGGTGCATCTAAACCCACAGCTTTTCAACTATTGTTTCTCTACAGCTTTGTTGCATAGGTATAATAATATTCCTTTATTCAAATTAAGTATAAAAACTGAAGAAGTAATTTAGCCTAGCCCTTACCCCCGTTTCGAGATAAAGTTACTTTAATAACACAATGCTAATTGCAATCTGTTCAGTGTGAATCACACTTCTTAAATGGTAAGGTGGGCCGAATAATACAGCGCATACTAGTGCGGTTTTAAACGTCGCAATTTTTTTTTAAAACAACACATTCAGACAGACAACTTCTTTTTCAGCTATTCGCTATTATTATTTTATATTTATGTATGTAACCATAGAGTACCCCGGAAGCACAAAATAATTAAACATTTTTCTACATTAATCATTTATTAAACTGCTATCAGTGCATACACCTATTCCAATAATCTAATGCAATATGTTAACTACTTAAGTTTCATTCAATTTCATGTTTAACTACATGAAATTAAAATTGCATTAAGAATGTTTGCATATTATCAAGACCAATTTACAAAAAGATCATTCACAAAACTCAATAATGCTATTAATGTGTTTTACCAGCCATTTGTCGCTAATCGCGTGCGGCCGCTTAATGCGCGCACATTGCCTATTACATACAGATTTTTATAAATAATGAATTATTTTTTATCTCCAGACGAGACACGCGCAATGTGCCGATTCCCAATCTCGTAGAGACGTTTCCATTCAAATTCATGGAATCACAGGTGTTCCAGCAGGCTCGCGAAAGCTCACGAGTCTTGAAACGCAACGAGGTAATGTATATTTTTGTTTAATGTTACAAAAAATGTGATGATTCACATGTTTCATGGATTGGGTTCCCAGCATCTTGATTTAATTATTTATGAAACCATTCGATTACATCAACTATTACAGACATAACAAAGACCTGGACCAGCAGTGCGAGGTTAGTTTTCATTTTCTTCAGTAAATTAACTGCTTTCAGTCTATCACATTTTTCATTTATTACACTATGAAACAAGTTTTCCCTTTCCTTCACAACAATCATCGCATTTTTTATCAGAGTCCAAACATAACACAGTTGTTTTTTATTATTTATTTTTAGAATTATACGAGGGGCACAATATACTTAACTAAACATACTCGTACAAAACACTATATACAGTTTGACTGCAGGACCGAAACGAGTCTCAATTGAGCAAAAAGTTACAAACTGACACTCGTTGTTTTTAAACATATTTAGTAACTAATCAACAAAAATTTGTGACATAATGATCTTTCAACATCTTTTCAAATTTACATTTTTGTAATAAGGCTCGGAGCACACATAGATCGTGATACATGTACACATACTTGCACTCACACACACCAACAATGAGGTTAATATATTTTTAGTCTGAAAAGTTAAAAGTTACTGTAATTAGTGAAATTAGTATTAGTTGTAACACCAGTTATAGTAGATATTAACGTAGTCTGTTTCATCATCTTAAAATTATATAAGAGCAAGATTACTATTTTTTAATATTATAGAAGAGCGATGTTTCCTAACACAGGCCCTAACAAGCCTAAATGGAAACGAATTATAAACGAATAAAACATTTTATTTTTTTAAATTACTTTCAAAGTTATGTTAAAATTTGACTCTTCAAAATGAAACGAATAAATGAGGATGGTCTTTGATTCAATGTGTATATTCGGCACTCCCATGATTTCCAACCATTCGTTTTCTCTTTTGATTTGTAGGTAAACTTGAAATAGTAAAAATAATAATAATAAAATAATGAAAACCTCGTAGTGAATTATATTAGTAACAAAATATCGATAATATGTAAGCTGCCAAGAACAACACTATCTCAAAATAATCGTTAACAACGATCATCAAAATATACAAACAAATAGGCAATCTGAAGAAACCAAAGCAAAATTTGGCAAGATTTATAAATAAACTACTTAAATATGTCTAATTTCATGGGATATTTGGGCTTCTGTGTAATTTATAGACAGAAAAATAACACGTGGCTGTACAAAGTTACATTCGGTGGATTTTCGCTTTTTCTAATGCCACATCTCGTAATGCTGCAGCGACGAAGTTTTATTAATTATTAATTGCTCTCACTTGTCCATTTAATTACAATACATGCAAATAATTCAATAAAACACTTGGAAAAAGATTTGTTTTGACATTTGATGTACTTCCCTTTGAAAACCATATCATGTACCTCATGTACTGCGAAAGGGACACATTTAAAATGACGTTACGTATTTTTGATTCCCGTGTTTGACACAGACCAATGTAATGCTATCTCTTTTGGCTTAAGGCGGCACGCAATAGTTAAACAAAGACAATAACATGTTTATGTTTCCAACGTCTGATTTATATATGTCAACATAACATGTCCTTTAGTTGTGAAATGCAAAGAGTACATTATATGTACGTGAAATGAAATGAATTTACAGCTATCATTTGGCAGTCAATGTCATTGTGTTTGCGTTCCTTTGTACGCATTGCATACAGGCGAAATCATCGATTACTTCGACGGGGCCATAACATTTAAAACAAGAAGAAGAAGTATGTTAATACAGACAACAGCACATCAAGCTATACACTTTTGTTCGAATATCGCCTCCAGAGCAACGGAACAAGATCGTTCAACGTATAGCTTGATATGCTGCCGTCCGTACAAATTTATTATACCAAATAATATATTATTTTTTATGTTACAGCGTAGGGCAATTATTATCCCAAGAGACTTCACAGCCACGGATTTAGAAGAAGAACATCGTCTGGCGTACTGGCGTGAAGATATTGGCGCCAACTTGCATCACTGGCACTGGCATCTCGTGTATCCTTTTACTTCTTCCAACAGAGCCATTGTGGCTAAAGACCGACGTGGTGAACTCTTCTTTTACTTCCACCAACAGATGATTGCACGGTACGTACGATACGAAAAATCATGCGGTTCGATGGGCCAGAATAATAAATAGATAATAGAAGCAGAATAAAACCTTTACCAAAACAGATTACCCGTTAAATACGTTTTATTGTTTTAAAAATCAATCTTATTCAACAGTTACAACGGTGAACGTCTCTGCAACTCACTGAAGCGAGTAGTCATGTTTAGCAACTGGAGGGAACCAATTCCAGAAGCCTACTTCCCTAAGCTGGACAGTCTGACGTCAGCACGCGTTTACCCCCCGCGGCAGTCGGGTATGCGCTGGAAAGATGTGAACCGTCCTGTCGACAACCTCACAGTTGGTATCTCAGACATGGAAAAATGGAGGACCAACATTTCTGTAGCTATATCCACTGGAAAAGTGAGATTGGTAAGAATGTTTAAATTACCTTGGAGGCTGCACGTAGTATTTTATTTCATCTATGATAGTCATTCATCCTTCTGATATCAAGAATTGGCATCCTGTTTGTATTACGTTAGAGCAGTAATTCGTCTAAAAAAGTAATACTTAACAAATATTTTAGGAGGACGGTACTTTTCAAGATCTAAACATCGACATATTGGGCAATATGGTAGAAGCCAGCATTTTGTCACCCAACCGGCAGTTGTATGGCAGTCTGCACAACAACGGCCATGTGCTCACAGGTTACATGCATGACCCTGTCCATCGTTACTTGGTAAGTGAAAAGAAATGAGGTTGTAACCTTAGCATCTAGTTTCATGACTAATCCTTCTTAGTAACATTCAATGCTAGAACGTGACCGAAGACGTTTTTACAATTAAAATCCTTTGTCCCACTGATAAGAATACGCTAGCCTTGCAAAAGATAATATCGGTGCTGGTAAGGTACAAAAAATCCAGGTAGAAAGTGCAAATTCTTTAAATTCGATTAGGTGATAATCGGCATACTAATATTTATGTCTCAATTCTCATGAATACCACATTGTACAGGAAAACTTCGGCGTGATGGCAGACGAAGCAACGACTTTGCGTGATCCGTTCTTCTTCCGCTGGCATGCATTCATCGACGATATCTTCCAGCAACACAAACAATCACCCTACGTTAGCCCTTATTCTCGCTCTGAGGTAAAGTCATCTCTACACCACAACCAATCAAACGTAATTGATAAAAAATAAATATACTATTGACAATTATGCACGATTACAATGTCTCTAGGTATGGCTTTGAAGTTTAAAATTTTTGAAGATGTGTTAAGCCTTAAACTCCCAGTAAACCATAACGGTGACTGTGTGCAGTACGGGCCCTGTACCCCACCTACGGTGGAGTCGGGCTCGGCCTGCGGCGCGTGATTGGGCTTAGATTACGGGGTGTGCTTATGCTCTTCTCTGGCACAGCGGTTAGTGCCATGGACGCTTGGTGAGGATATTCTGGGTTCGATACCGGATTTTAGCCAATTTATTAAGTATTACTTATATTTCGGTCATTTTTTGCCCGGGGTGTACCTCATAAAAGTGCACAAACGTTTCCTCCATATGTTATAGCTTTTGCAGGCCGTCGATCACTCTTTTATATTTTCCACATTCAGGTCACCTCGTATTTTTTCCTTTGCTTTGGAACCTATCCGCGTGCAACGGTATAAATTTCTTTTTTCCACCATGTCGGGAAGTAAGAGGTCTATTTGTATCAGTGAGTCGGAAAGTGTGAATTATGTGTATAATAATAATGGCCTAGATAGACTTATCTGCAGTATAACGCAACCTCGTTTTTACCCATTTTCATACGTAGGTACTTGCCATATACAGAGTAGGGTAGGCACAGCGATGCCTTGCAACGTTATAAAGGCAGAGAACAAAAAAGTAACGTAAAGGAATTCCAGCTATTTGGTTGAAATTTTGTATTAATGAAATGTAATTAAATATCAAATTGTTAAAATTTTTGTTGTATTTTTAGTGTAGAATTTTTATTGAATTGATATTCAATTATTTTTTGCAATTACTCCACTCGTTTGTTACAATTGTTAACACAAAGATCGAACACTCAGAAAAAAATCCTTCGATCAAGCCGGATTCGAACCTTCGTCTTCTAGCAATAATTGTTAAAAAGCTTCTTAAAACGTTCACGAATCACGTAACAAGTCATACCAAAATTAATATTACGGCTCACAGGTTAAAGGTTATTTCTTTAACTCATGTATTTACTGATTAACTCAGAACCAAGGAGATGATTAGGGGGACATATCTTAAGGTAGTTCTAATCACGATGGAAGTATTTTGACAAAATTCTAGCGCACCATTTTTTCCTCTATTTTGATTCGTAAATTAGCCATGCATGTTTGTAAAGATGTTCGTAAAGTATTGTTAATAAGAACAGTAAAAGAACAAAAATATACGATTTAAAAAAATAAGTGGTCAGGACACTGATAAATTAGTCATGAGACGTATATATATTGAAATATATCACAATAAAATCGTCTATTTTTTATCAGTCAGCTACGCAGAAAACATGCAATATCTGCACACGCCAGCATATCAAGCTGCACATTGACGTATCTTGTTCCATTGCACTGGAGGCGATTTTCGAACAAAAATGTGTAGTCTGATGTGCCGTTGTCCGTACATTAATTTTTCAGTCTCAGTAATTCACTTTAGTAATTTTAAATTTTTATGGAATTGATATTCAATTATTTTTGTGAAATTACTCCACTAGTTTGTTATAATTATTAATACAAAGATCGAACAATCAGAAAAAATTCCTTCGATCCGGCCGGATTCGAACCGACGTCTTCTAGCATACCGTGGCAGACGCGGCAGTCGTTGAAAAACCAAATACAAAGACACGACAAGCACATAGAAAAATTCGTGAGGTCCGCTGGTTCGTTCCGTGGCTTAGTTGGTATAGTGTCTTCGGTCTTCTCATTCGTGCTTGGCTATTCAGCTTTTAAACAGGATTTTCTATTCCATTAGGGAGTTACGACATACCAGGGGACTTAGGTTTTTCGACTTCAATCTTTTCGTGAAGAAATAATTCGTTACGTCCCAGTTTCAATGACTACATGGTTAGTGATGTAAATAAAGGTGTACATACATTAAAATATATGATCTATGGAAAAAAATGACATTTTTTTATGATACCATGTGACGGGACGAATAAGTCGTGGGCCTGGTAGTAAGCGACACTCCTCTCCATAACAGTTGCAATGCCACTCAGAGCTATAAATCACAAAAATTTGAGGAGCACTGCCATACTGCGCCCTTCACCCTGAGGCATAAGTTGACAATTCTCATAATGTGCCTATACACCAATATCTAAAGGCCATAGGGCATCATCGACAGTACGTACATACACATTGTTCGAAATTAACTCTAAGATTTTTGTAGTTAGAGAACCCAGGCGTGCAAGTACAATCAGTGGCCATCGAAAACGTC
>NW_020654583.1:0-10262 GCF_003589595.1 Hyposmocoma kahamanoa
CGCACAAGCAGGCACATACATTCCGTGTTTCAGTCCATTTTTGTTAAAATTTTATGTTATACTTGTATAATAGCTTCCTAAATTTATGAGTGTATTTATGTACAATTTTACAGTCACGTCCGTGGGGTGGAGGCCTGGTGATCTACTATGGGGAGAAATAAATTAATTTTTTTTTTAAATTAAATCCGAAATCGGGATTTTTTCCACTTTACTTTATCTTCCCTGCCTATAAAATCAACTCGCCTAAATTTATTACAACATAGGGAATGAAACTATTTTTTTCAGATTTGTGGACTGTCGGTCAGCCTGTACTGACCGTCGGGGACGTGTAAATGGCCCGAAACGTCGGTTTGTTTGAAAAAACAAATATACGCGATTTCGATCCGAAAAAATAGTTTTGTTTCCTATGGGTACGAAATCCTAAAAACACGATTTATTACAACAAATTGCAATTCAGTCAGATTACATTCGATATCTATCGACTTGCCAACATTGTTTTACTATTTCACTTGTTTTAATAAATTTCTGTTCTAATTTCCATACACATCCGTAAAATGCACCAAGCAGTAGTGCTCCTTGTGTAAGAGTTCGTCCAGGGAAGTACTGCCACTTTATCTATTTCCGCCGGTTTAGAAGGTGCTGGTGAAATTACAAGCACATGGATGCGCCGACTTGCCGTGCCGCCACTTAGTATCATAAAAAACAAAATAAATAAATAAAAAAGTATTACATCGTCCGTGTTTCGTAGAAAGGGCGAAAGCGCCACTTCGAAAAATTTGTCAGGGTAGTATGTTCTGGTATTTCACAGCTGTTTAAAAATATTTACGTCTTGTTTTAATTTAATTTTAAAACTTTACATTTTAAAACCAAAATTTTATTTTAAAGCACGACGTAAATATTTTAAAACCGTCGATAAAACGGAGTACATGCTCTCCAGAAAATTTTTTCGAAATGGCGCTTTCACCCTACAAAATACCCACAATTTAAGGATACATTAAAAACTGTAATCTAAACATTGCAAGGAAACTTGTGGCCGTAAGAAATGAAAGTTGTTCTGCTTATTTTTCCGACTCAAATGTTAGAAGGGGCACCGGAATGCGGCAAATTCTGCCTTTTACAGCACCCAACGTTTTCCTTGGAAGGAATAGCAGGGAAGCAACTATGCAGTAACTTTGCAGATAGAACTACCCACCTGCAGTCTTAAAGCCAGATCTTTATTTTTTCGCTGTGTGTTTAAAACTTTCTTGCTTCTAAGTTATTTAAAAATAAGAACTCGGCATTTTTCAAGCAAACGTGGACGGGAACTATTAAGGCTCTAAAAATCCACGTCTCTTGTAAGTTGTTTCTCTTCAAGTAATTAAAATGCGAGTTTTAATGTGTGCTCGTTTGCCTCCTTCTTTGCAAAAAAAACAGGAGGCAAACTATGGAAATAGTTAAAGCGTCTTAATTTAATATTTCTAAAGCGCGCATTCACTCTTCAACAATTTCGTTTCATTTTTATTTTCGTTTTTTTAGAAACTATGTCATGAATATAGAAAGCCGTCATAGCCCACTTTCAAACTTCCGAAGTTTGATGGAAAAGTGTCGGTTGAACAAAAGGACATTAATGAACAATAATTAATAATCGAACAAAGGATATTTCGGTCCGGACAAAAACTCTCAGATTAACTCGAGCACAATAAATTCATTGCTTCACTTGTTACTTTAATTCTTTTTTCTTTTTCTTTTACAATCGTATATTTCTACGAACTTTTAAAAGAATGATGAAAAAAAGTGTTGAAAGGAACTTGTCGGCAATTGACTACAACCTTTCCGTCAAAAAATCTTATTAATATAACCGCAAGGTATTCGACGACATAACCCCAATAGCAGTAAAGCTCCTTGTGAAAGAGTTCGTTCAGGGAAGTACTGCCACCATAACTATTTCTGCCCCCAAGCGGTAATGTGAGCTTTACTACCGGTTTTGAAAGGTGAGGGTGCTGATGAAATTACAGGCACATGGGAGTTTTCAACTTATGTTTCAAGGTGGCGGGCACAATGGCAATGCCCTCAGATCTTTTAGAGTTAAGGCTTTAAGCGGCGCTGCAACTGTTATGGAAAGGCATGACACTTACCATCAGTAATATAAAAAAACCGTAAAATCCTCGTACATATCTATTTCACTTTGAACATACGTAATCCTTTAACAATTCTAGGTTCGGCGGACTAAAAGTCAAAAACCAATATCATTCGTTTAAATTATTACATCTACCGGCTAAAGCACTTTGAGTGAAATTAATTTGTTACTTCGTTAATTTATAACTTCAATTCTAGTGGCTTGTCTTTCAAATTTATCAGTTTTCCGACACTATGTTCCGAGATAGTGATAAACAACATAAAAAATATATAATTATGTATTAAAAATTGAAGCAATGTTTTGACTTCCGCCGGCCCTAGAATTTTGGTCAATGAAGAAATAATTTAGAATTCTTATGTTTTCGCGATTGTTACACATAGGAAATGAAACTATTTTTCCGATTCCGATTTTCCGATACCATGGGACCTGTAAAGGCCCCGAAACGTCGGTTTGGTTGAAATAACAAATATACGCGATTTAAATCCGGAAAAATAGTTTCATTTCCTAAGAAGAAATAATAATTTAACATTTTTGCCACACAGCAAAGAGACACAAATATATCATCAAAGACAAACAAGTATAATACTTTTCTATAAAGCTAGCAGTATTCAACATTTCTTTAGAAAACCTCTTGAATGGATTATGAATCAAAGGAACTAAGAACATACAACGGATATAAGCCGATTGCGCTCGCCTTTACAATTCCTATCGTGTGAAATGCATTGTAACTTTTACGGAATCCACTTTCATAAAGGAATGTCGGGAATGTTTCGAACAACCACGTGAAGCGGCTTACTTCCGTGCATACGAGTTATTTTATTTTTCCTTTTTAGGAAAAAGTATTTGTACAGAAAGGACCTTAAACGTATGGTATTTATAGGATCCAATTAGTTGCCCTTTGTATATATATTTATACTATACTTTATTTTTGATTATAATTTATATATATATTTTCACTGACTTTAATCGCATCTTATAAAATATGAATCCATCGTAACGTAAAGAAAAAACGCGAACATTTTTAACGAATGTACAGTCAACAGCACGTCAAGCCATACACGATCAATGTGTAGTTTGAGGTGCTGCCCTCTCTACGTACATATTACAGTAGATATATTTTCTAAAACAAGTGTTAATAATGGTTTTGTTTGGCCAAAACCAAAAGTTTATGGCCTACATAGGCACCTATACTTCACGCCCTTTTCCCATCCGGGTAGGCAGAGACGACAGCATTCTATTTGCTACGGTCCTGACACACGTCTTCCGCCTCATTACCATGCATAAGTTCTTTCATATATGCTCGTCATTTAAGGGTACTTTTAACATGGCCTTTTTTCAGCACATCTAATGCCACAATTTGGTCATGGTAAAGTCGTCTCGTTTATGGCATAACAAATAAAACGAAGCCAAAGTTACTTAAAGAGACTATCTGCTCCCGGCGACACTATATTTTGAGGCGCTCAGGTTTGACTTACTATCCATACAGTAATCCCCAAGGCGAACAAGACCTGCCAGTAACTTTTCTGCACCGGGCACATCAGTTATTTTGACAAAGATCTTCATGTCATCAGTAAAGCACAACAGTGGAAACGAGCAGAGGCAAAGGTAAACTTCATTTACAAAGACAACAAATGGCAGCGGCCCCAATAATGATCCCCGAGGAACACCGCTAGGAACAATTACCTAGATAGAAATATAGCAAAGATGTCGAATGTAATAATGTCATACTGTTTTAGTTTTACTAGCAGTACAAAACTGAAGCATATGCTGTGCAAGAAAATACGTGAAAAAACTCAATATATCATTTTCGTATCCCTCATAAATCGTACCAGCAATGATACATGTAAGCATGTCATTTATTGAAACCTACAAATAAATGTGCGAACGACGCTAAAACGTAGACAGATATATAAGGGTCACATCACATTAATCTTCAGTTCATTTATAGAATTGTTCGTATTCTGCAAACGTGCACATTTTTTACATTTTTATTCTTTTGAAAGGCTCCTTTTAACGTCGATACTGAAACATTTCAATGCCATTACAGTCTTATTAATGGCCGCGTGGAACTGGAAAGGAACCCACTTTCTTGGCAATAATGGAGGTGGTATAAGTGAAACGTGTAACTTAATTTATGAACCTGGAAATAAAAGAAACTAATATGTCCAACTGGTTTAGGCTTTTAGGTGTGATTTACAAATCATCATCAAAACGTATATTATATACTGAATTTAGTTTAAGCGGTAGTAGCTTAGCGAAACTTATGGCTTGACCTACTGATAAATCCGTCGTCCGGACGTCGGGTCCGCGCTTAAAAGTGTCGAAATCATGATCCTTAGTACTAAAAAAAATTCTTCAAATTTAAATGAGACCACTACTGAGGTAGGTACCCTATTTCCAACAAAAGAGAATCATCATGATCGGTTCACAAATTCCAGTTATCGCGTAACATACATACAAAAAAGGACATACAGTCAAATTGAGAACCTCCTTCTTTTTTTAGTCGGCTAAAAAGAGAAACAAATCGCAAAAGGAGCAACAATCGCGCGTCAGTCTCCGTTTGATCTACCGATAGCTTGCTTGTCCATCATGCCGTACTGTATTATAAAACATTCCTGTGGCTGTAATTTCTAAGTTACATACTTTTGTGAATATTTAGTAGCAGTACCTAACTCTCTAACATTGCAGGAAAAGATCGTGATGAAACTTACATATCGAAGAATATTCACAACCCGAAATGGATCATAGTAGCGAACTGTAGCCTACACACTCTCCTTGGAGGAGGTCCGTGCGCCGGAGTGGGACGTTATAATGATATATTGGATGTTTATTATGAATCGTTGCTAATATTAAGTATATTTTGTGTTTACTTCTCCACTACCACATTTGTTTCTAACTTTAATACATATATATATATACGACTCTTGACAGATACGGCAATTTTCGTTCGCTGGTTCTTAAGCTTGAGCCCCTGAGCAAGGCCGACTGTTGTCGTTGTCAGAAAACACCGCCTCTCCTATATAAGAATATTTAATAATATAACATAAAATAATGGTGGTAATTATAGAATATAATAAATATTGTTATTAATGAAATGTAATACTAATTTTATAATAATTGTGTAAATAATAATAAATAAATAACGGAAATCACAAATTACACCCAAACTCACGAAAGAAATAAATGTAGGCCATGCACTTCTCCCGGCCCGGAAATCGAAACTGGGACCTCTGCGTGGCAGTGTGGTTCCGTTCGACCACGGAGTCGGTTAAGTTTGTCAAACTTAAATTTTCCATATAATTTTCCTGTTATAAAACATGTAAACATGTAAACATGTCCCATGTATCATAGCTTACCATCAGGCGCACGGCTTGTTCGTCCCGTCACTTGATATTATAAAAAAAATGTACCGAAGTTATTGTAACATTTATGCTTACTTAAAGAATACAATTAATTATTATTAATTTCGTTTAAAAAAACCAAAATTTATTTAGATCTCGAGATCTCGTCGTTCTTATGATTTAAAGATACATTTTTTTTAAATAGACAACCAAAATAACAATTATTTATTGAGACCTCTTAGAAAACTTCTGGTTATCTCATTGATAAAAGTTTACATTATAACGTGAGGCTTCTTAGTATTGGCTTAAAAATTTCTTAACTTTCAAGCTAGGTTCAATGATCAGTTATCTGCTTTCCGAACAATAATAATAAAAGATAAATAATAAATAAATAAACGTATATAATACACTCATAATAACAAATAGCATTACAAAATAAAATTAGATTAAAAATAATAAGTCTGCGTATGTTTGTATTTACCATTAAGGAAATTTGAAATAACCTTCCTCCATTGAAAGGTAGCTTTTGCCAGATAACTACGTTGTTACTACATTCTTTATGTACATAATGACAACAAATTATTTGGACAAAAATTTAATTAATTAAAAGTTGAATGGATGTGTGGAAAGGAGAGATATGGGTTCCAATCAATAACACCCCGAAAATATTAATTGAAAATTTACTACGGTTTCCAGCCGCATCAATGGAGCACACAACAATTCCGAATTTTAAAGAACCCATCCCCAGGGGACAAGTGTAATATTCGGTTTACATGGTGCTCAAAAATTCGTGGAATTACATCTATTTGCCAAGTTTATATCAGTTATCGGAACGTACGCGAAACAGGATTTATCTTCTAGTTTATAAAATATTCCACGCTTACAGGTGGAATATAACAAAATATGGAATATTATAAAATTTAAATGGGACCAATACTGAGGTACCCTCTTTCCAACAAAAGAAGAATCGTCAAAATCGGTTTACAAATTGATTGATTACAAAAAAAATGCAGTCCAATTGAGTACCTCCTCCTTTTTTTGCAGTCGTTTAAAAAGTATATGAATAGATGTCCATAATATCGAATGTTAAGACATTCGCAATTTGCTTCTTCTTATAATGTCGATGCTTTTTTTCGTTTTAGGACTATATTGTTGAATAGTATGTTACCCCTTGACTATGTTATCCCTGGTGGTTATAGTACAATAAACCAAGTAGTGCAAAACCGTACTAAATAACAGCGCGTCTTGTTTTTGTGCACAGTGTTGTGCAACGCTATAGTCAGTCTTTTTTGAAGACGGAGTAAAATGACATTTATAGGTTTTTATAAAATTTTAAATAGTTATGTAGTTGTTGTCGACGGTTTTATTGATAGATTGAGAAAGAAGATAAAATTTTGCGAAAAAGACTGAATCGTGAATGTTACGACGTTCTAACGATTACCAGATTTTTTTTTAATATGTAATAGACACACGCTTGGCCACAACCTCACTTGATGTTAAACGACGATGTCACCGACGATGGGACGCGTTTGTCTAAAAAATGCCTATTCACTCTAGCCTTGAATAGCCCCAAATTGTACTTTTCGGGAAATACATTTGCCGGTAGAGCATTCCATTCCTTTTCCGTACGCATCAGAAAGGAGGAAGCAAAGCGCTTAGTGCGAATAGGTGGAATATCAACGACATAAGAATGGAGTGCTCCGGACCTTCTAGTCGACCGAAGGAGGAACGATGAGGGCGGAACCAAATTGAAAAGTTCCTGCACACACTCCCCGAAATGCATCCGGTAGAAAACCGACAAGCAGGCTACTTTTCTGCGATGGTCGAGATTTTAAAGCTTCGACTCCACAAGAGAATTATTGTTAATAAGTCTCTTTGCTTTTCGCTCCACCAAGTGCAAGGCAGCTAACTGGTAATGGGCAGAGCCGTCCCAAAGGTGGCAGTTGTACTCCATACAGGATCGAACTTGTGCTTTATATTTATTTGACTGCCTCCGTGGCCGAACGGTTGCCATGCCGGACTGCCACGCAGAGGTCTCAGGTTCGATTCCCGGGCCGAGAGAAATATTTATATGGCCTACATTTATTTCTCTCGTGAGTTTGGGTGTAATTTGTGGTTGTCTATGTGTGTGTCCATAGCACCCGCGACACAGGGTTTCCCTAGTGCGGGGCTATGTTGAGTGTGTGCGTTATTATTATTATTTATTATATACAGATTTAAAAGCTGTTCAAGTGTGAAGTACCGCCTGACCTTGTAACGTATGCCTAGTTTTCTGGCAGCAGTTTTTGCCAAGCACTCGATGTAGTAGATGCGTTATTGCCTTCTGTATTCTTATTTGGATAGTTGGACTACTAGCCCCGAGATCCATTTTTATTCATATACATTTTAACAAGAATAGCCGGATTTGATTATCTATATTAAATTAAAATGAAAAACTTTAAAACATGTCTCTTCTTTATATTTATCTTAAAACATAGTTCTAAATACAGTGTATGTATGTGTGAACGTACAAAAATTTACAGTTCAAATAAACTTGTACTCAGTAATTTGATGAATAATGTAAAATAATAAGATAGATAGATAGCTAGATAGATAACACGTTTATTCAGCACAAATACAAACAGAAACAAAACATTTACAATCGCTTCACAGAGTATAACATAAAAGCACATAGAACATTCATTATTAATTTTATGCACATTTATATAAAACACATACTGCGAGAAAAACAAATACTGTGAGAAAAACAAACAAATACTATAAGAACTGATAATATTTTAATGTACCTATGACTACAGTTTATGCTGAAATGGCCTTAACTCAGTATAAACACTGTAGACCGAGAGAAGTCAAACAGTGCTGGTTTTCTGCCAGTACCATATGGTAAGCAATCGCAGCCCAGTAAGCCATGCCATGCCAACAAAGTGCGTCACACGCAAATATATATACCTAACTCTAAATACTATATATATATATATATCTCGAGCAAAACCGTAAGATGTAAAGCAAATAATGTAAATAGTGTAAGTAATGAAGGTAAGTAAATAAATAATATTATAAGTTTACAAACGTAATATTAAATTATAACAATAGCCACCAAATATGAATATATATAGGTACAGAAATTTAGGTTTACAGGTATCAAACGCATTGATTAGGGAAATATCTATGTAGCGAGACACATCTGCTCTGACAAAAGATGTTTTTTGTATTCACGCATAAATCGTTTTTTATTATTATATATTTAGCGTGACCAATGTTCAGTCGATAGTCGATAGAATATTTATCGACTGTAATCACTAGCTCCTCGCAAGCGGGCAACACTTTTTCACAATGAACTGTCATTTTACTCCGTCTTCAAAAAAGACAGACTATAGATCACCGTTAGGTTATGCAAATGTGCGCGTTCGTACACAGCACGTGGCTGGTGCACACACTTACAACTCGCGCTGCGACGTTAATACGGAGTTACCGTATTCTACTATACTGGTGGACTTTTTTTTTGTCCTCTCAGGATACCTAAGAGTGATTATGGTAGACTTGCTTGCTCTAGTGGGAGGGATCCAGGATCGAAAAAGGTGCTGTATGAACTATGTTAAGGCACCGCAATCACATCGAGTTAGACTAGCATCCCTGAACCCCCTTCACACATCTTGTCTCTGCAGTGACTTACCTTAGCACCAAGTCAATTTAAGGACTTCCCCATGGGCCACCGCAGATCGTAACCTGGTGGTAATTATTCTTGAGGGATGATAAAACCAGGTGATGTCACTTGTAGCTTTTTTCGCGATATACCACACATAGAAAATGAAATTTTTTTTCACTGCTGTCGTGACCTTGAGACCGTAAGTTATCCATGACTAAGTTATTCGTGCTTTGAGAGTAAGGCCCTTGTAAACACCCCGAAACGTTTGCTTGTTTGAGAAAACAAATTTACGCAATTTAGATTCCAAAACAAGTTCGTACTGTTTAGTATTCACCAACTAAACAATAACCAAAAAACCTTTACTTATAGAAAGTTTTATAAAAGTATAATTAAAATTAGTTTAGAGTCAGCAGGTCTCGTAATTGAGTCCACTTAATTTTCTTTATTTAAGTTACATATTTTTTAAATTTCACATGAGGCAAAAATGTGAGCGCAAAATTGTGTCGGTGAAATATCGCGCTCAGCTGCAAGCGACTAATGAAGTCGTTTCACTCGCTAATATTTTGTCATGTTCACTCCAATTGAAACATTTCATTCAATATCATAACCCGTCTCTAGTGGAAAAGGTTTTTTAATCTTTTTCATCTCTTTTTCACAGTACACGTTACTTTTAATACTCTTATGGAACGGTTTACTCTTTATTTCTTTATCCTTCGAACCTAACTGATTAAAATGGATTATTATTCATTTGTTGTCTATTCGTTAGCCCCCGGCGACTGTATACATAGCAACAGACTTAAAATTAATAAATAATTAATAAAATAAAATAAATTAAATAAATTAAAATAAATAATTCTAAAACAAACAGATAAATCTAAAAACTTTTTTTTTTTTTTAAATTATGTGCTCCTTTGACCTTCAACTCACCTGGTGGAAAGTGACAATGAGGTCGACGATGTAACATGCACCCCCAAATAATGCCTAATCACAGTCGCCTTGAAAAGGCCCATGTCATAACGTTCGGGGAATAAGTCTGCAAGCAGGGAATTGCACTCCTTAGCAGTTCGTTATATATTTTTACAGCTAAGGGGTGAGGAGAGGAGAAGGAGAGTAGAAGGAGAGGAGAAGGAGAGGAGAAGGAGAGGAGAAGGAGAGGAGA
>NW_020654583.1:10272-13231 GCF_003589595.1 Hyposmocoma kahamanoa
GAGAAGGAGAGGAGAAGGAGAGGAGAAGGAGAGGAGGAGATATATTATGTAAATGAATATTATTTATTATATTCTAGATATGTCTTTCTATCTATCAATCACAAAATTATTAAATTCAACAGGTATTTAAAATTGTTGCCACAATTAACGTCGTTCAGATGATTACGAGTTGCTTGTTCATTTGATTTATTCACTGCCTATGTTCATTGTCTAATGGTCGTTGTATTTGGATTTATGTATGTTATTGAAACAATTTGATTTTATGTATCCATTAACACGTTCTGAATAAAAATATAATTTAAGAGATACCAAGTGACGGAACGAACAAGTCGTGCGCCTGGTAGTTAATATCACGCCTGTCCATAGCAGTATGCATATAGCAGTATGCAGAAGCATACGAGGGGCACTGCCACAGCGCTCGTCACCCTGAAACATAAGTTGACAAGTCCCATGTGTCTGTAATTTCACCAGCACCCTTATTACCCTTCAGAACGGGAACGCAGTAATATTCACATTACCGCTTGGCGGCTGAAATAGGTAAGACATCAATACTTTCCAGGACGAACTCTTTCACAAGCTCTATTGCTTCCAAAAATTGCTACTAGGTGAAACTAATTATTACGCTATCATGTTAAGTTAAGCATTATTTTCGTGTTTCCTTCACATTCTGTTGAAGAATTAAGTCGTATTATTTCGTAATATTCAGTATGAAGTCAACTCATATATCTTAACTACGTCATGGCAATCATAAAACCATCCTTATAAAACGTCTAAACCCAAAATTGCACACAATAGAATGCTCGAGGTTATGAATTCCAGTACTTTCTCGAGTAGAATGTTGCTAAAAATCATAGCCGTTTGTACATGGCAACCTTTTGATCTCGGATTTCGGACACAAAAGTTGCTGAGATCAACAATAGGTCTGCGGAAAGATTAATCGTCCAAAGAAGCCCTCTAAGCCCGGAGGAACAATTTTTCATCTTTATCAAAACGTTGAGGAGGTCGCGATTTCGCATTTATGTGTTGCATCGCTTTGAGAACGCTATTCATTGCCTTTTCTGGGTTACACTATCATATCATTACAATGTAGGCAATCTAATGATGTAAACCGTTTTCTACTTCACGTGGAATTCGGCCGGATAATCTGACTCATACGATACTTATTGGGTAACGAGAAAAACTTATAACGACGACAAATTAAAATACATCTGTACTTGGAACAATGACGGGAATTGCGTTAGGGGCAGTATTAATCAAGATTTGAGTTATAAAGTGTACGAAAAGTCATAAATCAGTTTTTTCCCTGTTATAATGACGCCCTTTGTCTCGCTGAATTGCAAAGCCCGCCAGGAAATTGTTATTTTACGAAATTATAACTTTTATTTCTTTTGTAACTGTTTATTTCTTCAAGAAAATCTAAATTAAAATGAATACGACTTTATTTGACATGTAGTACAATAAAAAATAAGAAAATAAAATTTATAACAATTTTTTATTTTTTTAAGTGACGAGACGAGCAAGTCTTGGGCCTGGTGGTATGCGACACGTCTGTCCATGACAGTCAGTTGGAGTGCCACTCAGGAGCTTTAAAACACTCACAACACACACAAGGTGACAAGTCCAATGTACCTGTAATTTCACCAGCACCCTTACCCTTCGAAACCGGAACGCAGTAAATCTCACATCACGACTTGGCGGCAGAAATAGGTAAGGTGGTGGTAAAAAGTACTACCCTGGACGAAGTCTTTCACAAGGCACTCTAGTGCTACTAAAACAATAGACATGGCCTGTGAACATTAAGACACTGGATCTGGATATTGTCAAACGCACTCACACACCTGAGTAAAACAATAATGAAAATTCGTTATGTAGCTTAGTTGGAAGAGCGTCAGGTACGGTATGCTGAAGGCGCTGGTTCGAATTCAGCCAAACCGAAGCTATTTTTCTCAATGTTGGTATTAATAATAATAGTCAAAATTCAGAAATATTCAAAAGCACAACATGCAACATAATAATGTTGAGTAGAGCCTTAACATTATTATTTACATTTGATGGTAGGGTCGGCATTCCTTTTGTTTTCCCCCCACTTTGCTAGGTTGTATCGATTTCAGAAACATCGCAGCTCCTTAATGCTTAGGCTACACACAGGCGGCCGCGGAAGCGTTCCGGACGCAGGAATTTTCCGCGGCCGCCGCCCGTTGCCGTGTGACAGGGTTCATATGAACTCGTACATTACAAAAATTCCCGTCTCCTTGAACCTCCTCCTCCAATGAACGCTACGCGCCAACTTTATTTTTTGGTCATCTTCTGCTATTTTTGTAACCAGTTTAGTAACTTGTTTTTGTATTTATTTACTAATATGCTTCCCGAATTTTGTCAAAAAAATATAAGGAAACAAAAAATCTAAATTCAAGAAAAAAAACTAATTTTGTGAAAAGAAAAAAACAAAAAATCTGTCCACCTCATTTTCGGTCCTCCTTATTGATAAGTAATATCCTGGTGGCGCTCTTCTACATATGATCTAAAGCGAGTGCAGTTTTGTTAATTACTTTCCGTTGTTTAAATAAATTGTTACAAGAAATCTGGTTTATACAGCTACAATCCCAAGTCTCCTCGTTTTATGGAGCCCTGAAGCTATTCAACGAAGCGACATAAGGCACAAATTATAAGAAACCTGAATCATAGGTATTGCTTGTCAAATAGCCATTATTAGAATTTATGTCTGAATGTCGAAAACAAATGCGACACTGCCCCTCTTAAAGAAGGAAGCAGATCATTTAATATTTTGGACGAGACTCCGGTCACCGGCTAATGACGTCATTCGCTTCTTAATCAAATCAATAATATCTTTATTTCATAGACAAGCAAATAACACTCGAAATCGTCACATTTATGACAATAAATATACTAGATACTTAGAATAATAACGCATAGAATGATAGTTTCATATCAAACGAAC
>NW_020654584.1:0-5395 GCF_003589595.1 Hyposmocoma kahamanoa
AGATAATTAAGTACAGTAGAAGTGGTTAGTTAGCGTCTGAAGCGTGCCAATTATAAGTCTCGAAAGAAGAAGAAATTATAAGTATCTGAGTTCAGTCCGCCATTTTCGCATCGTATGGTATGGATGTGTCAATCTTTCGTGGAAATTCTCTCAAACCCTAGAAAAATGCCTTATTGTGCTGTTTTGGAGTGTAAAAATGATGGCCGCACCAAAAATATTACCTGTGGTGGTATTTGATATCACCGGAAGGTCTTATTTTAATAAATGTTACAAGAAACGAAAGTAAAGTTTATGCCCCTGGAATACGGTCGCTTATATTTCGGAGAACTAAATTAAGAACTCTAATTTGTCGTCGTTCAGCAATGAACCGCTAGATGGCAGCACGTTGATTGAAATTTCAATATAATATCAAAACGTCGCAACTTGTAATAATTGATATTGAAGTTTCAACGATATGCCAACAGGGTAAAGTTTAAATTGTAAAAATCCAGAATTTGTTATTTCTTTTTAAATTTGAAACTACGACCAATCAATATCAAGATTTCATAGTGTTTCAAATTTAGAATGTGTGAGTTTTGGCAACGTCGGTTCTCAGAATATTCGAGGCTTAAGTCACTTCCATTGTTTTGTTCTTCCATGATTACGGAGTAGTATTGCGTTTGGTGTAAATAAGGCCATGTCAAGCGAAAACGGCCCAAAGGCATGCATAGAGACATGTGGGGTCCAACACAAAGAATTAGAACCTTCGGGAATTTTATTTTAATTTATTTGGAATACACGCCACCTCCGGTTGCAGTTAAAGCCAAGCTACAAAGTAAAGCTTTTATTCTCTAAAAGAATACTTTTTAGAAAACGATACTTAAAAACTATACGAATTACCAAGTATATTATTAAAAATTATGTTAAATAGCCACACATAAGTGTATCAGGAATGAGACCTAAATGTAAAAGGAATTACTAATATTTATTGGTTACCATGCCTTACTGCCACGCAGAGGTCCCAGGCTCGATTCCCGGGCCGGGAGAAATATTTGTATGGCCTACATTTATTTATCTCGTGAGTTAGGGTGTAATTTGTGGTTGTCTATGTGTGTGTCCATGGCACCCGCGACACAGGGTTTCTCCAGTGCGAGGCTATGTTGAGTGTGTACGTTATTATTATTATTATCCCTGATGCGCAGTGAGGGACAGTCCCAACAGCATCCTACAAACTGTGGCCGGTAGGATTACCTCTCCCATATGCCAACGCTTCATGAGAAAGGTGATTTGAAAATTAATCTAAAAAAAAATGAATCACTAATTTATAAGCACTTTTCTTGTTATTAGTACCAGCAAATTATGGAACTCGTTCTCCGAAATAAAAAGAATTTTAATTTTTTAATTTAATTCTTAAAATTCTGTTTAGTTTTTATTATTAATTACTCCTAATTTAATTTTAATAATGTAGTTAGCAAAGTAACGAAAATACAGTTACATGTCAAGTACCATTATCATAGGAATACCTGTTATATAACCATGTAACTTGCAAATAAAGAAAATTAACATGAAGCCGAATTATACTAGACGGGTTATGAGTTATAAACACAAATAAGTAATATTATATTCATTCAAGGTTATGACCAATCGGGATCAATGAGACACAAGTTCTAATATAAAGCGGTAAACTGTCAAACGACTGTTAAATGTTTCACCCACACCACACACTTTCGGTTAATGTGGCCTGTATTTGTTTTCGCACCACTATAACAGTATTACGAAATAGATGTCGACGACGGTGTCGACACTACGTCAAATCGAATTCAATTTTTTCCTATACTAATACGATTCATTTTACTTGGGTCAAGCGGCTGGGATATTGGCTTTATTTCAGAATACATTTTTTTACAAAAATCAATATCGTACAGTATACGTGTTCTATTTAGTTGTTGATTAAAAAAAAAATCATTGGTATTTCGCACCCCTCATGGAAGAATGGCGTGAAGCAACGTCCAAAACGTTTATTGCTCCATTAGATACAGAATAATATAACCCACATTCTCTCCAATTCTTGTAACTCTAGCGACTAATATTGTAGGTAGAGTTATAAGACTTGGAGAGGAAGTGGGTTATATTTTTCTATATCTAATGAAGCAATAAACATGTTTGACGTAACTCCACTTATGCCCGAGGGTTGCGCTTTGTAAAAACCTAGTCAATACAGCGGTTTCTTTTAAAATTTCGATGTAAGTTTGTGCGTTTTTTCTATCGTAAAAATCATGTTTTAACACCGTATCGTATATAACAGCGCATATCCTCAATTTTACTATATTTTTTTTAAAGTGATTGATTCAACAGTTTCACTGTTTTGCGGAATTAACCAAAGCCATTTGAAGTGGAATAGACTCTTAAATATATATTGAAATTAATTTTCATAATCACCATATCTATAATCTTCGTTTCATTTTTCGTGTTTTCTGGCAGAGTAACAACCAAAATGTTTTGCACGCCTTACGGACTGCTGCGCAGCCAAATTCTGCTGTTAAACATTCTTCAGTAAATGAGGCATTTCACCATTTAATTTATAATTCGACAAGTGCATTGTTTGGAAATTTATGCTTCATCATTAAATGTGAAGCAACTTCCATCCTATAAGGAAGCAACCGACAAGAAAAACAATATAAATTACATGACATTTGTCAATAAGTTGTCATTGTCACTTTAGTTCATAAAAAAGGACCACAACATTGACTTCTTTAATCTCTGCTTAATTTATAAGAAGACTGAAACCATAGAAGTCACATACACAATTTTGTAACAACAATAGAATAGAATAGAAAAAGTAGTCAACAATAATATTCATGGTCAACAACACATATACAGTTAAAAAAAAGTGAAATAAAAAAAAACTAAAATAATAATAATAATAACGCACACACTCGACATAGCCCCGCACTAGGGAAACCCTGTGTCGCGGGTGCCATGGACACACATAGACAACCACAAATTACACCCAAACTCACGAGAGAAATAAATGTAGGCCATGCAAATATTTCTCCCGGCCCGGGAATCGAACCTGGGACCTCTGCGTGGCAGTCCGGCATGGTAACCGTTCGGCTACGGAGGCAGTTAAAATGAAAATGTAGATAGGACACTCAGAAAAAAATCCTTCGATCCAGCCGGATTCGAACCAACGTCTTCTAGCTTACCGTGTCTGACGCTATACCAACTAAGGTCGTGACGCTATACCAACTAACTACAACAAACGTCGTGTCTTTGTATTTGGTTTTTCAATGACTTTTTAGTATTAATAATTATAAAAAACTAGTGGAGTAATTTCACAATAAATAATTGAATATCAATTCAATAAAAATTTAAAATGTAGATAGTATTCAAATTAAAAACTTAAAGTAAAAAGTAAAGAATAAATAAATTAATTAATGTGAATAACGAATTGCTAAGTAATGAAAAGGTCGCAACTCAACCAAATGCCAGTCTGGAGACTAACGATCTTCTGTCGCGTAACAAGTTGCTTAAGCCTAGCGCCACACCGACTGAAATTTCGATCCACTAAGCGCTATCCTTTATTTCAATATGCAACCAAAATCCTCTAAATCTAATCTCTAATCAGACCTGTTAGTAGAAATTAGAAGGCGAGAAAATTTGGTAGGAGGATTGTTGTTGAGCTTCACATAAACCCTGAAATAATGACGCGAGCAGGTCAAGGTGGTTACATCGTATTCAAAGTCAATATAGTTCTGAAATAACAGAATTATCGACACCTTAAGGAGAGGAAGAAGTAGGTTCTCCTTCTTTGTATTGTCAAAATCAAATAATCTTTATTGCATAGGTGAACAAATTACACTTCAAATCGTCATACTGATTAAAGTCTTGTGCTCAAGCGTAAAGCAGATTCCCCTGAGAAGATTGAGCAAGAAACTCTGGGGGTTGCTCTTTGTAAACATACATTACAATATTTAATTTAAACATCTCAGATCGAGACTACCTGCAAGAACTAAAATGGGTCACTACCTCGGATCCAAGTACGCAGACGCTGTATAAATAACCTTGTATAAAGTTTTTGTTTCACTATAGCTTTAAACTTAGTAAATGGCAAATTTTGAATATCAATCGGAATCTTATAGAAGCGTATACATTACCGCTGACGTTAATTTGAGACTTTATGAAAATGACTGTCAAGAACGGCTAGTTTACTTTTATTCCTCGTATTAATGTTACGTCTGTCACTATTTTTCTTATAGAAAAAAAATTCTTAGCTTAAACAACATTTTCACTAATGTATTGTGACGTTAGTGTAAGAATGTTAATCTCCTTAAACTTATCTCTCAAAGATAACCTGGGGCCCAGATTGTAAATTGCCCTAACCGCGCGTATCTGCAGAATCTAGCAAAATGTGCTGAAGTAAACCAATCTAACTGTTTCGGAGTCTGAAAACGTCTGCGCCGTTTTAATATCAAAACGGCCTAGAAATACAACTGTACCGATTATCTAATTATTGACAATCAAGTACATTTTTCGACGAGTCGCTCAACCTTGACATTCGCTTTCTAATTAAGATGTTCGTGGTATTATTTAACCTAAACCAGATTGGTTCTTAGACCTGTTTACTTCATGCGACTGAGAGATGGCAAGTTTTTGTTCATTTACTCTGTAGGATACATCGTTGTCAATCACTGGTGGGAACTTGTCTCGTCTAAGGAGAGAATCTAGACCATACACACGGAGGCTTTTAGCAGCGATGCAAACACGATGCAAGCGCGCGATTGCATCGCTACACTTGGGATTCATAAGCAATCGCGCGTTTGCATCGATGCAATCGCGCGTTTGCATCGATGCAATCGCCCATAAAACGCAAGTATAGCGATGCAATCGCGCGTTTCACGAACGCGCGTATGCATCGCCGTGTGTAATCACTCTTAATGCAGGGACTTTACGTTAATAATATACACTGGTGTAGACTCAACGGAATAAAAACTTGCTGTATCTCTGACATAAGAAGTCACCCAGTCTAACAACCAAGCCGGTTTAAAATAAATAACACCTCGAACGTCTTCATTAGAAAGTGAATGCCAAGGTCGGGCACCTGGCCTCCTTTATATTACTACTTTTTTACAGCACACATGACTACGAACCTATCATGAATTTAGTATTACAAGCGGTTACAAGAAGAACTGAAATGTTCAAATGTTTTATGGGCTCGCTTGGGGCTAGTCACGCCGTAAATCAAATTAAAGGTAGGGTAGAGAAATGTCCGAAAAGCGTGCTGGATATTGATCGGAAACAGTTTTTGATAATCTTAGGATCTAGTGATAAGTAGAATATGACCAGCAACATACAATGAGTGGTTGGAAACACCGATCATTAGATCGATGTGAAAATGAGGCCATAATCCGGTACA
>NW_020654584.1:5405-11636 GCF_003589595.1 Hyposmocoma kahamanoa
GTCCCTTTAATAGGTAGCACTAGAGCTCCTTGTGAAAGAGCTCGTCCTGGGAAGTACTGCCACTTTACCTATTTCTGCCGCCAAGCAGTAATGTCAGCATTACTGTGTTCCGGTTTTGAAGGGTAAGGGTGCTGGTGAAATTACAGGCCCATGAGACTTGTCAACTTATACCTCAGGGTGACGGGCGCAGTGGCGGTGCCTCAGATCTTTATGATTTAAAACTCTAACACTGCAACTATTAAGGGCAGCCGTGTGGCTTACTGCCAGGCGCACTACTTGATAGTCCCGTCAATAGGTATTATAAAAAAAGGAACAAATGTGCGCAGGCAGTTGCATTGCTACTTAGAGCTTTTCGTCGCAAAGATCTTAGGGGTACTGCCATTGTGGCCCTGAGACATATGTTGACAAGTTCCACCAGCATGAAATTTCATCAACACCTTGCAAAATGAATGCAGTAATGCTCACATCACTGCTTTGCGGCAAATATAGGTAAGGTGGCAGTACTACCCTGGACCGACACTTTCACAAGGAGCTCTAAATCTCTGAAGGACGAAGTACGGAATGAGGTTATCCGATAAAGAACTAAGGTCGTCGATATAAGCAGGTTGAAGTGGCAATGGGCTGGCCATATTTGTCGAAGAACCGATGTCCAACGGGGGAAACGAGTTCTCGAGTGAAGCTCACGGCTCGGCAAATATAGTGTAGGAAATAACAAAGGAATAGTGTAGGTACCTCTGTGACGTGTGAGTGACGATTTGCGAAAGGCTGCGACAAGCCGGAGACCTGGCGAAATGGCGGGGAAATGGCGCGCTTTGGGAGAGGCTTATATCCAACAGTGAACAGCGACGTCTCTGCGGATAAAATTAACCCCATCCTATCACATATTTACTTCTGGATTCTTTCAATGTTTAACCTTAACCTCAACTACTTATGTATTTTAAATCGTAACAAATATTTTTACGATCTCGCCAAGCAGGTAAATTTAGAACATACCACTCAATAAAATTTTTTATTACGTCTTAATCATACCGTAGGTACTAACTAGTGCCCTGATTTCGTTTGCGAAGATTAAGCGCTTCGAGAAGCCTACTGTACCGTAATTATATACTAATTTTCATAGTTTTATTCGTTATTAATATACAATTTTACAATTTCGTTTCTTTTCGACTACTTTTACCTACCATCTGGTATTAAGTATTAATTGGTATCAAAATTTTGATTACTTTATTTATAAATCATACGCGGAAATAGAATTTTTTTTTATTCCAAAAATGTATCAATTGTATTACTTATTATGATTGTTTCTATCACTTTTTCTACGTATCATTAGGTAAACTTTGTAATAATTGGCTAGGAAAGTATTACTTGTACATAACCTAATTACCCGCTTACCTAAACAAATTCCGTATTTTCCGGCCGTGGGCAGGGCTACTTTTAGTAAGGTTCATAAAACAATTATTTTTGCTGACGATATATCAGTTGTTGTTACTTCTCCAATAAATTCAACATTAGAAGAACATAAAAATGAATTATCTAAAACATTAACATCATTAATAGAATGGCTACAAAACAATAATCTTCAAATGAATTTGTCTACGGCTGAAAAAAAAAAAATATTTTCGTAATCAAATAGTTGACGTGAATTATAATGGACAAATTCTGCAGAACACCACTAAACTTGATCCCAAATTGATGCATGTATTAATCGTTAAATAATGATATTATGTTGTTTTAGTTCAATTGATTTCTTTTTATTTGCATGGTCTTATTTAAAGCTACATAGGATTAAGTTCTCCAAACTAATTTTACCACCAACATTTATAAAGTACCCACCCTATTTAAAGCAAATAAATGATATTCTATTCTATTCTATTCTAAAAAATGTTCTTTACACCTGCCTTCATTGATTGCCTAGAAACGTTTTGTTATATTGTTTACAAATATTCTATATCGAATTAAGTCAGAGTAGAGAATTATACGGTAGCTGCGGGAATTCTGACTCTTGTGACTTCAAGACGGTTCGAGAACAAGAGAGACTGTATATCTGGTTTATACGTTATGCAATTGACATAAAGTTTATTATGCTATGGTTATAAAAAAATTGCTTCAATGTCAAGTGAGCCTATAGTGAGAGTTTAGGCCACGGTTCTCGGACCCAATGCAAGTTGGGACTTCACACGTTTTTGCGGGGTTGTGAACCATCTTTCACTTCTGTGGCAATAGCATGGCAGTATATGTGTGATAAACCTCCCCGTGACATATTTATAGCCATTATTACATTTTTTTTTATTGCGAATACTCAATTTGTAAGATACCGCACTAGAGTCATTTGTTCTTTTGTTTATTTGGTAATGAACTATTGTTATACTTTTTTACGAACGGGAATAACGACATGAAATTGCGTATATTGCTTTGTTGTTTAACCATCGCCGCGAAAACGATGAAACTAAAAATACCCAGCTTTTGTAGTTTCAGTTTTTACATACTTTACATTAAATTAGTTATTATTTACGTACCTATTTCTAATTACTCTTATGTATTAAAATGTTGCCCTCATCCATTTTCCGATGAAATCATTAAAATTTATACATATGTCATGACGGCGCTCGTCATGTTAGCTATTGTGATAAAATTTTAAAATGGCATGCTACCAGGACTGATTTCAATAACCAGATAAATTGCTATTAAATATTCACAAATGTACGTAACTTAGAAATTAAAATCATTATCTATTGGACGACCTCGACGGCCTAGCGGTTTTTAAAAGATTCTGGTCTGGGTGTTCTATCTGGAAAGTGCTCCAGAGAGAATTCCGTTGCTCTGGTACTCATAGTACAGGAAATTCCTTAGTTTGAGACCTGGCAATTTGTGTGGTTGGTTGAAGGTGGGCAATTAATTCGTCGGCCTCGCAATTAAGAAGCTCTCTAACACAGGGATACCAGAGCTCCAAATTTCATGTATGCTCAATTTTGTGATACGCACAGCCCTGTGGTGACTGTCACAATGACAACCCGCGAAAAGGGGCGTGTCCAAGTACGATTTTCATACACTATCGTTGGGTTAGGACGGCTAGGTGAATAAAGACTAGAAGAATCTTTGTGCAGTTTTGCTTCCTTAACCATAAGGCTCAACTCACACTGGCGCAGAATAGAAGCGTCGCGTCGCGTCCTGTTTTACAACTACAGCGCGCTCGGATCACAGTGCTGGATCAGTTCAGAGAGTTTTGAACATTGTGTTCGAATTTATACAATGGTAGATATCAATCTTATTATAATTGCTCTTATACTTGAAGCTGAAGAAAAGAAAACGGAAATTTTGGGTTCACGAGTTATGAAAGAAACCATGTATACTTTGCGAGTTCAAAACACTTTGTAGTAACTTAAGCCAGGACTCAAGATATTTTTTTGATTATTATGTTATACAGACATTCATGTTTTTGGATTAAGTAAATTCATTTTTCACACACACGTCTCGTCTCAGTTCGGCACTGTGCTTTGTCTGGTGTGGTCGGCGTCTGACGCGTCACTAGGTACGCGCGAGTAACGCCGCGGTTTTACACGTCAACGCGCGATTTCATATTTGCGTAACACACATTTGTACCTTAATAATAATAAAATAGAGATGAATATGCTATAGGCGAATAAAATAACGCGTCGCGGCGCTTCGACCTTGCGCCAGTGTGAGTTCAGCCCAGATAGTAGAGTTTAATATTTGTATACATTTAATATCATATTTATAAAATCTGAGCCGACAAGTCAAGCCAACTTATTATGATTTATTAAAAATATGACGTTTTATAATTATATAATTTTTGTAAATTACTTAAACGTGTCAAGCTTTTAAAAATACAGGAAACAAACAACGTTCAGAGTTGAACTATTAACTATTAATTAGTTATAAAAATGTCATCACCAAATTTAGATTAGTGTCAAATAAAGCGGCTACGGCATTCTGTGAAGTCGTTACTTCGTTTAATGTTTTATGAATAATTTACCAATGCTTTTCAAGAATAGTGACACGCATTCACTGTTTATTTCTGATAAAATAGGCGTAGGACTAGGCCACCACCTTAGTAACCACTTAAAACAAAGGGTAGTCAACTATTGCTATCCAGGAGCTACTTTTAGTCAAATTATTACACTGTTAAGTGATTGCAACTTTGATAAATGTACAACAGTGATTCTTATAATAGGTGATAGTACTAACATTAGTAAAAAAGAAGTAAATAGTAGCATTGACGTGTTCTTGAGAATTCATGAGAAGTGTGGGTGTAAATTCATACTAAGTGCATTCCCTTACTGCTGTAACCTAGGCATCGCTCGTAATAAGTATATATATAACATAAATTCGCACATACATAATTTGACTTGCCGTCATAGTGACGTTATATTTTGTTTTGACATTAATAAGTTCGTAAGGAACTTCAAACTTTTTGAGGATAATTTACTTTTACCCCTAAGGTATCTAAGACATATAGCTAGTTTGCTATCTTTTAATATTAAGGACGCTGTTATAGAAGATATAACACAGTCCCACGACAATGCTCCTACTTTAAGTAGCAACAGTATACATTTTACTAACCATAATTTAAACTAAAAAACACGACAACAGAAAAGTCTAATCGTTTCCATGTAGTACATCAAAATATTCAAGGCTTTTCTGGCAAAATATTAGAAATAAGTCTTTTTTTGCACGATATTTCCGTTGACGTGTTTTGTGTTACAGAACACTGGCTGAAAGATTACGAAGCCATTAACAATATAGAAAATTATGTAATAGTCAGTTCGTTCATAAGAAAGAGCTTAAGTAGAGGCGGATCCATGATTATTATTAAGCGTAACTTAAAATTTAAAGAGCGTAAGGATATCACAAATCTTTCTACTGAACGAACTATTGAGATTTCATGTGTGGAATTGGATCAGTTTGTCGTCTTATGTGTATACAGGCCCCCCTCTGCTAATTTTAACGAGTTTGAATTAATTATGGAAGACAGTTTAAAGCGGATTTTTCCAACCAAAAAAAACGTAGTAATATGTGGAGATTTCAATGTAAACCTGTTGGAAAACTGTTCTACTTCTGCAAGACTCATTAATTTATTTCAAAGTTTTAACTTGATTAATCTTTTTTTAGAACCAACTCGCATTACTGCCTCCTCTTCTACTTGTATTGATAACATCTTTTGTAACACAGACGCAGTGTCTAAATCAATAATAAATTGCTTAAGATCCGACCATAGTGGCCAATTGGCTTCTTTTAATTGTAAAATGAGCAAGAAGGTAGACCAATTTCTCTGCAGACCGATTACCACAGAACGAATAATTAGATTTCAAAATAATATCGGCAACAGTTTAAATTCCCTATCCCATATACCGGAGGATCCAAATACTTTATATAACACGATATTTGGTTTAATTAAAAATGAATTTGACAATATATTTAAATCGAAAACATTAACTTTCCATAGAGAGACTAAATTCAACGACTGGGCAACAGTAGGTATTCATAAGAGTAGGTCTCGTTTGTATGAGCTATATGCTATGAAAACTTATAATACTAATTCCAATTTCATAGAATATGTTAGAATTTATTCGAAAATATTTAAAAAAGTTTGTGTAGCTGCTAAGGTTAAGTTTCACAGCGACAAAATTAGACAATCGATAAATAAATCTAAAACTACTTGGAGCATAATAAATAAAGAGTCAGGCAGGGTTAAACTACACGATAGAGATATAGTTTTAGAATTAGACAGCAAACTTATAAAATCTAAAGATAAAGTAGCCCAAGCTTTCGAATCGTTCTTTTCGGAAATTGCTGTGAACACTACAAAATCATTAAATTCCTCCCCTTCACTTGCTATTGATCGCCTAAAGGAAAATGTTAACGTTTGTGGCAGTTTATTTAATTTTCGTCATGTTAATCCACAAGACATCATAAAAGCTTTTAAGTCAATACATGTTAAAAAAACTGAAGATCTCTGGGGCATATCAACTAAAGTTATAGACTCAGTTATTAATCTCATTTCCCCACAGTAAGCTGTAGCTTTCAATAGGTGCGTTGACGAAGGTGTTTTTCCCGATTTAATGAAATACAGCAAGGTTATTCCCTTATTCAAAAGCGGTAGGAAAGTTGATCCTAGCAATTATAGGCCCATTTCAATTTTACCAGCTTTAAGTAAAATATTCGAAAAGGTTATGCTAACTCAATTACTGTCCTATTTCGGTAGGAATCATA
>NW_020654585.1:148-18095 GCF_003589595.1 Hyposmocoma kahamanoa
TTACGTGGCTTAAATTTGGTGGTTTTGGTGGCGTCTGTGTTACCAGCTTAACTTAAAAACGCTACCAAATTTTAAATTGTTATGATACTTTTGAATATAACGTTCACTTTCGAAAAATGTTTTAAAGTGTTGTGTTTATTTGTCCCAATAAACTTAAAAAAGATAGTGTTATACATAATTTTTCAGATAACGTAAAATTACATCATTACTTTTTGATCTATTTGTACCTTAGCAATCTTTTAAATTTGTATTTTACTAAAATTAACGGTGATATCATTGATTAAATGATTTTGTTGAGAATGAAAGTGAAAAATTAGTTCATTGTTGTTTTCATTGGCATTTGAAAAACTACGATACACTACGCTATCTCCAGAAATGTTTCCTGAAGATAAATTGTAAGAACTCAAATGTTTACCATGAGGACATGAGGTGGGTTTTTCGAGGCTTGATGCAAAATAAGGCACAGAATGCTAATTTAGAGTTGTTACTTTTTTCCAAATAACCTGAAGAAATAACACTTGGTATAATTATAACTAACTAGTGGAGTAATTTCACAAAAAATAATTGAATATCATAATGGTGAAACAAGATGTTTCACATTCAATAAAATTTATTTACAACCTGAAGAAAATTCATGTTACCAGGAAAAGCCAGTCTTCTTCTACAATTTCGTAATTTTCTACAGGTTTAATTTTAATATTATCAATGGCAGGTTTCAATGCCAGATAAACGAATCACTACCAGTAATGTTGTTCCCAAATGACACTTTGATCTGCAGTTCTCTTTGATAATCCTCAAACTCCTGGGCACCCTTGCCATGGCCATACTCGCAATAATCGCGGGTGCCCCGGATGGCGTTGGAGGATTTTTAAAGACAACTACAGATCAGTCAGTGTCGTTTGGGAATGACCGCTACCGGTAATAATATTCAAATTAAATGTGTACATTACGAAATTGTTCAAAAAGACTGGCTCATTCTTAGTATATGAAGCCTTTTCTTAGTAACATGAATTTTTTTCAGGTTATTTAGAGAAAAAGTAATAGCTCTAAATTAGTACTCAGTGCCTTATCGACACCATCATCTGATGATGATGAGATGATGGTGTTTCAGTCCAACTACTCAAAGCAGGAGGAAATCCTGTGGTAAAAGTACTTGTGAAACTTTTCAACAAAAATCTTCATGAAGCTCGAACACCAGAGCAATGGAAGAATGCCATCGTCACCATCATCCACAAAAAAGGCGACATTGCAAAACTTAGCAATTATCGGCCGATTAGCTTGCTCTCTCAGATTTATAAACTTTTTACAAAGATTTTGACCATCTGACTTAGCAGTGAACTTGACGAAGCGCAGCCTATTGAGCAGGCTGGCTTTCGGAGCGGCTTCTCAACCATCGACCATATCCACACGGTTAATCAGCTGATGGAGAACTGTCTCGAATTCAACCGGTCCCTTGTCATGGCCTTCGTCGATTATAAGACGGCCTTTGACAGTATCGAACATTGGGCCGTGTTCCACGCTCTTCATCGCTGCCATATGGATTCCCGCTACGTGGATGTGCCCCAGGAACTCTACAGTTCAGGTACCGTTGACTATACAGGTACGAGTTCACGATTTAACCAATCCCGTTCCAATCGGGCAAGGAGTGAGACAAGGAAATACCCCAAATAGATAGAGATTCCCCAAAATTATTTACAGCAGCACTTGAGGATGTCGTAAAAACCCTTAAATGGGATAACCACGGCACTAACATCAATGGTGTAACACCATTTATCTTACCTAAGACTCGCGGACGATCTCGTGCTATTTGCAACTTTCGACGATCTCCAAAGGATGCTGGAACAACTATATGATGCTTCTTCGAGAGTTGGCCTAAGGATGAATATGTCCAAGACGAAGATTATGGCGAATCTCTCCAATCCCTCAAATACCACTATGCTTCGGCATCACCCTTGTAGACCGAGTTCCGAACGTTGAGATCCGACGATGGACGAAAGTCCAGGATGCTGGAACTCGGATCATGGAACTCGAATGGGGCTGGGCCGGACACCTAGCTAGGCAAGGTGATGACAGGTGGAGCAAGACATCGACTGATTGGTGGCCGAGGAAGGGCAAAAGAAGCGTCGGGTGCCCTGTTGCAAGGTGGGTCGATGACATAGTACGCGTCGCTGGGCGACAATGGATGCGGCTAGCACGGGACCGTTACGGATGGCACAAACTTCGGGAGACCTATACCCAGCAGTGGGTGAAATCAAGCTGTGAATGATGATGATGCCTTATCAAGCCTCAATGTCCGGACAAACCTACCGTATGTCCTCATGGTAAACATTTGGGTTTCTACAACTTATCTTTAGGAAACATTCGTAAAGATGGCGTTGTGTATCATAGTTTTTCAACTGCCAATTAAAGCAACAATTAACTCATTCCCTAAAATCCAGGGAAGTACTGCCACCTTACCTATTTCTGTCACCAAGCAGTAATGTTAGCATAGTTAGGTTTGGAAGGGTAAGGGTAACTTACGTCTCAGGGTGACGGGCGCAGTGGCAGTGCTCCTCAGATCTTTGCTTATTTAAAGCTCTGAATGGCACTGCTACTGTTATGGACAGGCGTGTAGCTTACCATCAGGCGCATGACTCGTTCGTCCCGTCACATGATATTAAAAAGAAAAAGCAGAGGAAAGTTCCAACTGTGTGTCGTTTTAAAGGGGCAAAAAAATTTTTATCACAATTCAATTTAAAGAAATAATTAAATTTACTTCATTTTCGTGGGTTTTATATATATTCCAACTTTGGTGGCAATATTCAATTCAGGTGCAACCGATAAGCGTTTTGGTGGCGTTTCTAAGGTGGCGAGAAAAATTTGTAATTGCTTAAATCTCTGAAATTAATGGAAATGGTTATGTTCCGGTCACGTCTATATAAATGAAATGTTTCATTTTATTGCAAACGAGTCTCGGATACTGGAAAATCTAAAAAACAATTGCGCCACCATAATTTACAATAAAATTCATTTGTTGATATTCACCCAAATGAAGCTTTATCTATCCACAAAACTGATAACGCGACGTTTGGTGATAATTGAACCTGGCCCAAATACCATTTACAAAAAAGATAATCGTGGGCGCTGTGGTAGTGCATCGTCATGTATAGTATGCCACGTCGGCTTATGGTTTGCAATGCCAAGAATAGCTGCGGCTCGGTGACTGGAGATTCGCGGATATTCAACAAAAAAATGCCAATTTCGTTTTCATACTTAATTTACTATTCGATAGTAAATTTTTGAAACCTTGAATTTCCACTGTATTTCTGTTACATCATGTGTTATTAATTATATTGTAAAATAAAACAACATAGCATTCTATAGAAAATTGCATGAATTTATTGTTCGCATATCCAAGTAAATACGTTTCGTTCGAAATGAGTGATGGAACATATGCAGTATAAATAAATAAATAAATAAATAAAATTGTTTATTCAGTAACATAATGTACAGAGAAAACTAAAGACTACTTATGCGATTTAATGTAAAAATAACACATGTACCTGAACTAGGAAATTCCTGTATTTCAGGTAAAAAGTACTACTAATTATAAATGTGGATACTATTAATATTATAAATACTTTTTAGGAGAATCTTATGAAATAAAATTAAACAATTAAATAATAAATTGCCATTAAAAAAATAAAAAAATAAATAAAAAATGTACACTTAAACAAGACAACATTTAATTTACGATAATAAATAAATTCTCTGTATCCTCATAGGACATATTTTGAAGAGCTTCTTGGAGAATTTTCTTTACCTTAAAGCAACAGAAATTATAAATGGAATATTTAGCGTTTAATTTATTGTACAAAAATGGTCCAAGAAACACAAAAAATCTTGAAATAAAAGTATGTTTTGATGATATAATTTTGGGGCAGACAATATCTTTTCGTCTTTCATTAGTGTTTTCAGTAATATATGGTAGCAATACGTGCTGTTTGAGGACTGTGGACTTAATGAATAATTGCCTTACAGTTAATACTTTACATGACTTATACAGAAGGTCAGTGGGGTAACGGAAAGGGCGGTAGGTAGAAACCTTTAGGACAGCTCGCTGGGCTCTTTCAATGATTAGTAAAGTAGTTTTAGCTATACCACCCCATGATGTAATGCAGTAAGTAATTAATGATTGGCAAAGTATAGTATGTATAGTATGTATGTACGTAGTACGTAGTTGTCTATTGTATGCGGTTTCACATGGGTACAGGCATGGTGTGCTAGTGTACTACATTTTTTCCATCCTCTAAGACTGCATACGTATACGCCGTATGCGGTTTTTGCGCACCCGTACGCCGTTCTGCAACGTATTGATACGTAAAGATGATAACAATATAAAACTAAGGCAACACTTCCAGGGTGTTTAATGGAAGATATAACAACAAGTAATCTATTTTCACTTTGTATAACAACATTTGATGTAATTTCTAAGGATATAATCACTCACTGTATATAATCAACAAATGGCATAATTTCGTTGTGTATGATAAACCGTCAATATAACAAACATTCGATATAATGATTAAGTGACATAATGAACAAGTGGTATAAGTACTACCAGTATAATGTATTAAGTAATACGACACAATATTATGTTGACAATATTTTTTATTTCATTAAATGTATAATCGCAAAATGTAATTATTTAAGTGCTTTTTGTGTTATAAAATATATTTATTAAAACTTTAAGCAGAATATTTAATTGCATACATTATCCTAACCTAAACCCACGTTCGAACCAACTAGTAAATGCAAACTTATTCAGTTCTGGCAATCTTCTCTTCTCTGCGCTCGCTCGGCTCGTGCAGCTGTGTTAAATACTAACCTAACCTAAACCCACAGGAGGAGGTCAAACTAACTAGCAAATGCAAACAAATTCGGTTCAGGCACTTTGTTATATACTAACCTAACCTAAACCCACAGAAAGAGGTCGAACCAACTAGCAAATGCAAACAAATTCGGTTCTGGCAATCTACGGCCGCTGCTATGGCACGTTCTCTGCGCTCGCTCGGCTCGTGCAACTTTGTCATATACTAACCTAACCTAAACCCACAGGAGGAGGTCGAACCAACTAGCAAATGCAAAGAAATTCGATTCTGGCACTTTGTTATATACTAACCTAATCTAAACCTACAGGAGGAGGTCGAACCAACTAGGAAATGCAAAACAAATTCGGTTCATTCACCATTGCACCTAAAAACCAGTAGAATTATATTAATAATACATTATACTCAGTGAATGTTCTATCTGAAGTGTTTATATAAAATGAACATTATGCCATCGGTATATTAGATTGAAAGTTGTTATATCAATCGTCTATTATACCCAGTCTTTATCATGCAAGAATATGTCAAATGGCTGTATACCATAAATTAATCATATCTGTTGAACGTTATATGGACTAAAAATATGTCATTAGGTGTTATGTGTTACGAACCGCACCCGCACTTCCAACTTAATTTTTTCCCTCCTTTAGGCTTCTTTTTCCATCCTCTAAGTTCTAACCGCATCACTTTTTAATAGACTACAAACAATGGGGAATAGACGAAAATTTTAAAAGTGCTTGATTTTTTGTTGCAAAGATCATATAAACGTAAGCACCAGTACTATAATTATTATACCATTCTGTAGCACTAGTGAGCGATGCTTTAAAGTATTGTATACATAGTGCAAATAAATATTTGGCGTTTTTCCTTGACGATGGCCCTCCGACTACGCTTGAGCAAAAATGAATATGTATAATATTATTTTCTTATTGAGTAGGTGCCATTTGATTGTTCATCTTTTTTATACAGTTATAAGAAGATTTAGAAAATTATGAGCACTATCTCTCTGGTACTAAACCAAGGCTCAAGTTGAATGCCATTCTAAAAAATATACCAGGAAAAGTAATGGAAGCAATGGCAAAAGTAAGTAGAATATTACAATGCTAATTCTCAAATGGTTGCAAATACAGTGTAAGATACTTATACCAGATTTTTTTTATGGCACATACACCCACATAAAATACTTTACTTGAATTTCTGTATCAGGTTGATACTGCTGTGCAGTCTGACATTGTAGTACTCAGAAATAAATCTGTTCTTGCCAAACCAGAAACAGAAAATAAAAGTACAAATTTTCAGACACGTAAGACAAAGAAAATAATGCCATCACTCTTGTCTCATTTACCAGACAGTAATAATAATAATAATAATAATAATAAGATAATAAGAGTTTAAAATAAATACGAAAATAATAATAATAATAATAACGCACACACTCAACATAGCCCCGCACTAGGGAAACCCTGTGTCGCGGGTACCATGGACACACACATAGACAACCACAAATTACACCCAAACTCACGAGAGAAATAAATGTAGCCCATACAAATATTTCTCCCGGCCCGGGAATCGAACCTGGGACCTCTGCGTGGCAGTCCGGCATGGTAACCGTTCGGCCACAGAGGCAGTTAACAGTGAGGAGAGTGCCCGCCCATCGGTTTCCCTATTCGGATCATCAAACTTTGAGACAAGTACATCTTCTAGCGGTATTAAGTGTGATGATAGACGTGGAAGAGACCACCTAAATAAACTTGTAAAAAATAAACCAAAAATGTACCTTAGGTGTATCAAAAAACTTTTGGTGGGTTATAGATTTTATAGCACAAGAATGTTCCAGCCTTCCATTTCGTATAACTATAACGTTATTCAAAATAAAAAATAATGACACCTTTATGAGAATGAGCGATGAATATGAAATAGCTAGGTCTATCATTAGAGTAATTTTGAAAAAAATGTTTATGTTTGTGTTTATGTTCATATTTGGGTCATTCTTTTTTCTATCGACAATCTAATACTAGTTTATAAGGTTTTGATGAAAAATAAAAAATTACAATTTGCTCAAAAATATGTTTTGAGATTATTGTCCAATGATTATAGACACCATAAATGAACTGTGCATCAATATTTTACTGGATTCATTCTGGTAATTTGAAAGGTTTTGTGTATGGTAACAAAAATTTAGCACCTCGGTCACGAAATTGATTTGTTTTTTTTTAAACCGTAGCGATATCTTTTTCTTAAATATTATTATAAAACTAGAAAACTGAAAGTTATTCTTGGCTATCTTCTTATTGCAATAATCACGACATTTAAATCAGAAAAGGTTACTTACTACCACTCTGTCACATTTCTTGATATTAGTATCAGTTTTTTTTTTATATTATGTTATTAACAAGGGAAAATTTAATGAAACATTGGTTACCACCTTCGATATAAACTAATTAATAATTAAATACTTAATTTTAATACACATGTATGATATGTTGAACACAAATACCTTTTAACTCTTGCAAAGGTGACACATTTGTGACAGAGTGGTAGTAAAGTGACAGTGTGGTATTTTTTTTTTGTAACGTTGCATTTGATAGAACATAATATTTTTAGTTGTTTCGCTATCATTTCTATGTTTATTTTCATTTTCCTTGTCACTGCTTTTTGAACTGTTTAATTTTTCGTCTTTCTTATTCTTTCGATTAAGTCTTTTTATATTTATTTTGTGAACTTTCTTCATGATTCTAGTAATTGGTGTTTTAGCTAAACAATTTAGAAGAGGAAAAACTTCTTCCGACTTGCTTTCTTCCTCTTGCGCTAGCTCTGGACGACTCTGAAGTCGATTCACGAGATTGAGGACTTAAAGGATGTAACATCGGATTTGAAAGAGGGGACGTAGAAGCAGAAGTGTTCAATAAAACGTCTCTTAAAGCTATCTGTTTTTTGCTTCTCATCTTGTTCTTAATTTGCCATTTTAGTTTCATTAATCTGTGTTATTCTGTTGTCATGTGTTTACAAGCCTTTTCCGAGCATCCACTATCGAAAGCAGAAAGTTCAAGAATATTTATAAAAAATACCACTCAGTCACGAAAAATACCACCCCGTCATGTTTTTGTAACGAAGGTGTCCCGTGACGGAGTTGTAAAAAAGTGACGTTTGCAATTTTCAGGCATCACCGTATTACAATTTGGAACTAAAGTTCAGCTTATATAAAAGAATTGCCAGGATACGCCACAATTACAACTAAATAATTAAATAATATTAATATTTTAAAGGTTTAACTTACGTGACCGACCGGTTGCTGAATAAACACACGCACCTCCTTTGGCAATCTAAGAGTGACTGGCTTGACTCGCCAGTGTAGCCTAGTGCAAGTTGCGGTCCGAGGAGATTAAAGGAATCACACGGGCCTGTAGCGCTCAAAGTTAAAATCGCGTATTTCGAAGTAGGTGTTTTAAATGCGCATGACAAAAGATAGCAACAAAATTACTCATAACCAGAGACACGAATAAAAAACTTTCTAATTTAAAATATTTCATTTAAAATATGGTTTTAAGTTGTCATTACTAATTTACAATATATGCGAAGTACAATAACGTTTTTAGAATAAATCAAGCCATAAGTTTTTTTGTTAGGAAAGCGGTTTGTAAACGCACGCAGCGCTGAGGGACACATTTTATTTATATGGATTTCACCTCTGTCACACTTTTTGAGTACAACGTCACGATATTTTTGGTCAATTAATAAATAACTACGTGTGAAATTTTTAGAACTCCCATAGATCATGTTGTTAATAAGAACATAAGAATAAAAAAGCAAAAAGAAACAGTAACTACTGTCATTATTTTTGTTTGGCTTTGGAGGAGACAAGCCATTGTCAATAGAAAAAAAGAACGTCCGATTTACATTTTGTCTTCTTGGCATTAAATGAATAAACAACCTTTGAAAGGGTATCGTTACTATTGTCATAGTTAAATGTCATGTCTGTCTGTTTTAAAAATCAAGGATGTTTTGTCAGCAAACAATACTATTTCGCAAAGGTTCATAACAAAGAATGGTAGTACATTAATATAAATGAGAAATAATTTTTTACCAGAGAACCCAAAGAAGTCACTCCATTTATGTCTATTTAAGATATGATGAGATAAGTTTCAACGCTTTGGTACTTACTCCGTAATATACCAATTTAAAAGTTATGTACGGGCACTATTTAATACCATAGGAAAAATATTATCTTTCCAGAATGGTTTTGCTGCAATCATCATATCTACTATGTAATTTTCATCAAAATTCACAAGAATTTTTCCAATTTTCCTGTTACTTTCAAAATTTGGGTCAGCCACATAAAATTTAAAAAAACATTTCTAACTGGACTTGCACCATACATTTGTTAGAGAGTTGGCCATTCTTAATATAATTATTTTTTTTATTTTTTTTTATTTTATTTTATTATATGGTACAACAACAGATAACAGACTACAAATAATACTTAGAACTATTACATATATTAACATTATAAATCTGACATCCAATTATAATTGTACACAACATTTGTATTATCATAAATAACAATATAAAAGGACAGACGTTAAAAGTTTAAGTTTAAGTTATTTTTTGCCAATACTAGTAAACAGTGTTCTTTTGAAGCATTCAAAACTACAGAAAAAAATGTCATGGTGGGAACATATGCTATTATATGATCGACACATTCTACACAATGGTCCATTCTGTGAAACATTATTTTTTCTAAGAGGTACACTAAACAACTGCGGAGTACGCATAGAACGAGTAGGTACCCTAAAACACAGGTGTTCGATCAGCTGAGAATCCATGGCAGAATTAACGATTTTGTGCAAAGTACATAAATCTGACACTTGCCTACGATCCTCAAGACTGATCATGCCAAATTTGCACAAGCGGTCACTGTAATTCGGCAGCTTACGTCGCAGTCCAAACTTTGTACTAAGACATCTCAAGAATCGTCGCTGAACAGACTCAATTCTTTCAATGTGGACATTGTATATAGGACACCAAACGGGCGCGCAGTATTCCAAAATACTTCTAACCAAACAATTATAGAATAATATTAATGAGGCTGAATTTCGGAATGGTTTAGTGTTACGGAGGATAAAGGATAAAGACCTATGTGCTTTATTGCATATGTAGTCGTAATGGGACCTAAACGACAGGACTGTATCAAACATGACACCCAAGTCCTTCACAACACTTACTCGGTCTAATATACCATTTTTAATACTGTATGCATGATTCAATGGCTTCTTATTTTTGGTGAAAGTGATTACCTGACACTTTTTAGCATTGAGAATCATACAGTTGCTGTTGCACCACTTTGTTATCGTGTCAAGATCTATTTGAAGAGCCAAACAATCCTTCAAAGAATCAACTCGACAGAAAATCTTGATGTCGTCAGCATATGCAAGACAATCACTCCTAATCATGTTCAAAAGGTCATTAATGAAAGCTATGAATAGTAAAGGACCAAGATTTGATCCTTGAGGCACACCAGACATCGCAACGAATGGAACAGACTCAAATCCACTCAGGGCCACCAGTTGGGAACGGTTCATAAGATAAGACGAGAGCCAGCGTTGGAGATTACCGTGAATACCAATGTGATATAACTTAGAAAGCAAAATTGTATGATTAACACGGTCGAATGCTTTTGAGAAATCCAAATAAACCACGTCAACCTGACACCTATCATTAAATGCATCGCAGAGGTAAGTCATGTAAGCAAGTAAATTTGAAGTAGTTGAGCGGCCAGAAATAAACCCGTGTTGATTCGAACTGAGCAGATGCTTAAGGTGTTTATAAAGATGAGTGTATACTAAGCTCTCAAGTATTTTAGCAAACCAACTCAGAATACTAATGGGCCTATAATTAGTGACATTGGCTCTATCACCAGATTTATGAATAGGTGTAATCCTTGTGATCTTCCACAGTGAAGGAAACACGCCACTAGATAAGGACATATTATAAATAATAGTTAATGGTTTCACGAGAGCCGAAGCACAAAGACGAATAAAAACCGGTGGAATGCTATCCGGACCGGCGCTTTTTGTGATATCAATACTCCTAAGTTTATTCATGACGAGCTCAGATGACAATGAAAGCTTAAATGTTGACAAATTAGACGGAGAAAATTCAGGGGTATATGTCGAATTATTTTGGGCCCCATAAACTGATGAGAAGTAATCAGCAAAGAAGCCCACTATGTCACTACCACTATCAGACTCGCGGTCATTATATCGCATTCGCTTTGGGTACGTGTTTGTTACCCTTTTACATTTGGTGTAACGCCAGAAAGCTTTAATATTTACTGATAAATTAGTCTCAATACGATCAATATAATTCCTCAAACATTTCTCCAGTACAATCTTCACCCTCGTTCTCAGCATTGAAAAGGTGTCGTAGTCACGGGGATTACCATGCTGTTTGAAACGATGGTGGTATTTATGTTTGTTTTGAATCAACCCAATCAGATTTTTTGAAAACCAAACTGGGTACCCCTTCTTACGTGTCTTGGTTCTAGGTGTATGCTTTTCAATAATCTCATAGATAATGTTATAAAATGTATGCACAAATTCATCACAATTACATTCATGAGTTAATGCTAAACGATCCCAATCAATTGATGATAGCTCATCCATGCAACTTGCGATATTAGTTTTATAAAAGCATAGTTTACTGCATACTGACCTAGTAATCTCTAGTAGTGGGATTTTATCGACAAATGTTACTTCTAAGGGAGGATGATGAGCGTCTAAACGGCTTAAGGAGAAGGACTCCGGGCTATCAGTGATCACCAAATCAAGTAGTCTTTTGTTATGATTAAATACATTATTTAATTGAGTTACATCAGCGAGTTGAAATAAGCCAGAAAGAGCTCGCGACTTGTCACAGTTGCAGGTCATTATATGACCGTTATCTTTAGACCATACAATGTCCCCCAAATTAAAATCACCGATAATAATTGTTTTGGCATTTGTGTTGGAATTTACTACATGTTTACACTTAGTAACAAAATTTAAAAAAAATTCAACAGGCAGATATTCTGGTAAATAAACAGTGCACAAATTAATAGTTATTTTATTGTTAATTGTTATTTGTATCCATAAATCCTCTACAAAATCCGATTGCCATTCTGTCCTATTGACAAAATTAAGGTTTTTGGAGATCGCCGCCAGCACCCCCCCTCCATGACGTTTATTGAAGCGTTTAAGGAATTCATCACTTCTGTCTCTACGCACTACGCAGTATCTGCCATCAAACAATTCTGAAGAATCAATACCATCATTGAGCCATGTCTCCACCATACATACTACATCAAAGTTATTACATAAAAAGGAATGGTAGATATCATTAGTTTTGCTTTTCAAACCTCGTACATTTTGGTAATAAATAGACATAGCCATTTCATTGATTGAATTTCGATGAACGCATAAATAAGCACTAACTAATCAGTATTACTCTAGCGTATGAGTTCTAGACTATCTTGGTTCTTGATGTAGATATACGAAGAATCGGAGTCTTTTCTCACGTAGATGCGACCATTGCGCACCCATACGAACTTGTACCCAGCCTCCTTTGCTTTCTTTCTCGAAGCCGCATGTATACTCTTGAAGAATAGGGACAGATGCTCAGAGACATAAACTGGCTTTTTTTCACCCGCTATTCCCAGGTGATTTGTGTTTAGTTTGTCATTTGGGTGAGCTTTATTGTAGCGGTACACAGCTGAGTAGAATTCGTCGCGGCAACGAACACTCCTAAATTTGGCCACTATTGTCTTCGGAAACTTGCTATCCTTGTTTAGCTTGGCAACTCTCACACAGCCAACTATGTCGCCGTCATTCAGTTGATGTCCAATAAATTTCGAGCATTGTTGTAACACATTTGTTAAATTTTCCGAAAGAAATTCAGGGACACCATGTAACTCTAAGTTATTTTCTCTTAGATACTGTTCGAGGTTATTTAATCTATCTTCCAGACCGTGAACTGTGCTCTGGAGGAGCTGGTTAGCACCTTTTAGTTGGGTATTATCTTTGTCTAATGTATCAATAGTGAGTTTAAAATCATCATGCGCCTCGCTGATAAATTCTACTGACTTACGAAGTTCCTGGATATCAGTCTTGATGGTAGAGAGCTCTTTGTTTAGTACACGTGAAAAAATTTATGGGAGCTCCTGGCGGATAGATTCAAGAACGCGTTCAGAAATTGCATCAATCAACTTGCACTGCTTAGTATCTTCCTCTGTTTCATTGGAGCGAGACCCTTCACTGCTGCTGACAGGTGTCACAACATTGCCCTTATTGCGAATTGTAATATTACTATCCTGTCGCTCGCTATGACGTTCCGCGTCTTGCGAATCACCAGCTCGAGTACTACGCACTGGCGTGTTGGAGTTATCTCCCCCTTTGCGTCGACTACTGCAGCAAATGACGCAGCTCCATGAAGTCTTGTAAGTATGCGAAAGCTTTTTATACTCATTTAAATTCATACGACAGCAGTCCAAGTCATAACTTTTACTACAGAGAGAGCATTGTAAGTAATACATGCCCAAATCAGTTAGGCAACCCGCACACTGCATTTTTCTTGGCATAGTGGTGAATATAATTGAATATCAAAAATAATAAATAACGACAATAAACAAACAAAAACAAAAAAAAAAAATCCGGTATAATTTTTCACCACAGGACAGTATCGAACCGACAGCCGTGAGCATACGCGTTGACCGCTCTACCACAGCACCAAACTCGCTGATAAGTGTTTGGGCGAAATAGCGATGCAATAGTGTCCGCTCAGATGTTAGTCGAAGTATTACTAATGACTTCAAGGTCTTCTTTTGTTATAGTTCGATAGCCCCGACACACAATTTAGAGGTTACTAGGTCACTTCAAGTTTTTATTTGCTTATCACGGGCGGCTCAAGACTAGAATTGTAGATATATTTACACCACAAAATTATACACAGTATTAGGAACGCACTGATATGAATTAAAAAAAGGAATAACTAATTTTTACACATGAAATTGAATTAAATATGAAGTCACAAAAAAATACGTGTTGCTCTGTCCAATCGTGATGTTGTTTTTTTGGTTGCTTGCTTTGGTGGAATTGCTTTTTGTTTTTTCCGAAATGGGGCATTTTATTTCAACTTGTGTGTGTGTATTTCAACAACGGAGTGACCTCCTGTAACCGTCATCTCACCTTTTTGTAACGCCTCTCTCCTCTTGTATCCTATCATTTTTTTATTTTACATGTATTTAAATTTTAAATTTGAATTGTTCCATCTTCCTTCACTTTTTCATTATGTTTTCGTACCACGGTCACTCCCAGCTCGACCGCCACAACAGTCGGAGCTGTTAATAAGCTAATCATGTGTAATAATTTATAAGTCTACACCCTTCATGTATCTATTTCTGTAATTCACTTTCTCGGCCCATTTAGGGCCTCTCTTTAAACTTTACTTCTTTAATAAATTTTGTGGACCGGAAGGTTTCCCATTTCATTGCCGTGAACCTGTTCACGGCTAGTTAGGGTTACAACCCTTTCAAACTAAAGAAATGTGTACATTCTCTTTGGGTAACTGAACCAAGGACTTGGGTATATCTTTAAGAATAGAAAAAAAGATCCATAGTCTAGGGATCGTATTCCAGAACTCGTCTCAAAGCTCAAGTCAGGACTTGAGTATGATTTCAAGCACTGAAAATACGACCCTAATGGCAAGGACTTGAGTATGATTTCTAGTGCTTTAAACCATACTCAAGTCCTGACTTGAGCATTGAGTAGAGTTCTGGAATACGACCCTAAGACAGTTGTAATTTGTGCAAGATGCAGTATTACTGGAATGAAAATGGAGTTTTAATAAGATATTTTTAAATCATTTTAAATAAAGACGTGCATTGTTAACTATATAAGAATGACAGAAGAAAGATGTTATTTTTCTTATGACACGATTGTCTATTTATAAACCAAACTACTTTTATTGAAATACCAACAAAGACTTTTAAATATACTTGAAAAAGAGCCTGAACATTCGACTGTCATATCCTATAATGAAGTCTATTATAAAGATAACATCCTTAAATGATGGAAAAAATCTTAGACTATGGAAATTGAAACCAATGGACATGTTATATTGACATCTGATGTTATATGTATATGATGCATTTAGACGTTGAAAACATAAACATATTATTGTCTTTGTTTAACTACTGCGTGCCGTCGTAAGCCAAAAGAGATAGCACTACATTGATATATGTCAAACACGAGAATCGAAAATACGTAACGTTATCTTAAATGTCAACTGTCCTCATTTTGACATTTTTGTAGTACCCTTTGATAACCGTTTCCGGTTGTCAAAGGGAAGTATATTAAATGCCAAAACCAATGTTTGGCCCTTAGAGTATGGAAAAAATAAAAGAAAGGAGCTGCCCTAATTACAGAATCAACGTACATGTAACCAAAATTTGAAAGTTACAAATATCGGATTTCTTTAGTGTTGTACCATAATCTATCGATAAGTCATTATCGACATGCAAATGTATGGCTTGAATGTTGAAACTGTTTTTTTTTGTTTCTTTAGTTTAATGTAACCAACGTATGCTTAAACAAACACAAGTCTAATAATTTAATCTCGAGTGATATGTTATTATAAATGTCAACACACATTTTGAAACTTTAAAAAAAAATTATTTTCATGTTTCCAACTGGTAACTTATTTAGTAAAAGTCACCAAACTGCTGTGCAGTTTATTGGCGACATGCGCATTCGTACTTGCATTATATATGCGGACGGACAAACGTGTGAACACTATTGGCGGAGCGCCTTTGATTTGTGATAAGCCAAACCGACACCGAACGATGGCAAGGCAAGGCAAAAAGGCTGTCTATACGTTGGTATTGGCCTTTACCCGGCAACGTTGGACTAACATGTCATTGTATTGCAGGCTTTAAAAAATAGTCATTTTTAATAGTTAGAGTTGTCACTGGGAAAAATCAGAAACGAGTGGATAATTTTGTTATAATGATAAATAGTAAATGAGTCTTGTTTAATCTAAATTGAACATAAAATTATTGATGAATAAACCTAATGATGGAATAGCATTGTCATGTAATCTAGTTACTTTCAAAATTCTGTTAAAATTTTACTCTTCAAAACGAAGCGAACAAATGAAGATGGTCTTTGATCCAACGTTTATATTCGGCAGTCCTCTGATTTCCAACCATTCTTTTTTCCTTTTTTCATTTGTAGGAAAACTTGAAATAATAAAATAATAATAATAAAACAATAAAAACCTCGTAGTGAATGGTTTTAATAACAGATTATCGATAATATGTACGCTTACAAGATCAACACTATCTCAAAATAATCGTTATACAAACAAACAGGCAATCTACTTACACAGTCTCACTCCTATTTAGATGGCATGGTCATCATAAATGCACCTGCACCCAAAACTGCATAGTTCCATGTCTATAGTTGAAAGGCGCGTAGCAGTAAGAATTTTTAATTAAAATAAATCAGTCTTATATCGACCATCAAACGAATTGTTCGCTTTTTATTTTATAATTAGTTTTTAAAAAGTAATTTTCCCTCTGTCGCGATTTGACTATCTAAAGTAACAAAAGCAACATTTGGCAAGATTTACAAATAAACTACTTAAATAAGTCTAATTACATGAAATATTTGGGCTATTGTGTGATTTATAGACAAAAAAATTACACATGCCTGTGCAATGTAACATTCGATCAATTTGCACTTTTTCTAAGGTCACATCCCTTAATGCTGCAGCGTCGTATTTTTATTAATACTTAATTATTCTCACTGTCAATATTTTTCTCCAATTTAATTATAATACATGTGAATAATTCAATAGTACATTTGGAAAAACATTTGTTTGTTGACATTTGATGTACTTCCCTTTGACAACGGTATCATGTACCTCATGTACTGCGAAATGGACACGGTTGGCGTTTAAGATGACATTACGTATTTTCGATTCCCGTGTTTGACACAGACCAATGTAATGCTCTCTCTTCTGGCTTAATCTCTTTTGGCTTAAGACGGCACGTAATAGTTAAACAAAGACAATAACATGTTTATGTTTTCGACGTCGAAATGCATCATATACATATAACGTATATAACTGATTTATATGTCAACGTAACGTCCTTTAGTTTCCATAGTCTAAGTGTCATGGTGTTCTTTTGACATAATTTTTTTGAAGTAAATTATATTTGAGCTGTATGCAATTTTTTTGAATTGTTTATTTTAGTACGAGTCAGTCGGTATAAGTCAGTGCGCAGATAATAATGCACAAGGGAGGCGCAAGGCGTGCGCGAGGAACTGATGCGCCCGGTCTCAGGGCCGCGAGCATGGACACGCTGGACACGACGGACACGCAGGGCACCACGGCCACGCTGTTTCCGCACACCACTGAGGACGTGGTCGAGGCGCCCTCTCGCCAACTCTCCGCCGAGTACAGGCCCAGCCCCATCAACATCGCCGAGTATCTGCCGTGGGCGTGCCGCCAGTTGAATGTAGACGCGGACGTGCACGTGTACAAAATGCTGGAAAGTTAGTACTCACAGTCGCCTCTACAATGTGGAAATTACAAGATTCTAGGTTCCAAGTTATTCTGTTATTATACAGGGTGGAAATTTGTAATGCCACCTGGAAGGAAAGTACTCTAAATACGGGAGATAGAAATTTTTACTTAAAGGAAACATTCCTTTATTTTTTAAAAGAAATAAAACTGCATTCATAGATTTTCGAAAATTTCTAGCAACACGCGGGAATCGTACTCGCTTTAAATCTGAAAAAAATGCACCCTGCACTTTTATTGCATCGATCGATAGGGTTAATTTAAGAATAAAATCTCGCTCACAAAATTGGTTAATTAAATGAAAAAAAAGAACCATGAAATCTTAACCTATTTTAATAAAATTCTTTTAATAAAAGTCTGCAGGCAAAAGCAAAGGGAAAAGGACTATATTCGTCAATGACCGTTAGTATATACTTATTCCGTGATTTCAATGGTAATGGCCCTTTGAAATCCATATTAAG
>NW_020654586.1:0-1103 GCF_003589595.1 Hyposmocoma kahamanoa
AAGTACACTGGTTTTATGCTACTGGCAAGACAGTCAATTTTAATACATTTTAATACAAGGAACAATGCCACTGCGCTCATCACCCTGACACATAAGTTGACAACATGTGCCTGTAATTCACCAGCACTCTTATCCTTCAAAACTGACACGCAGTAATGCTCAAATTACTGCTTGGTGGCAGAAATGGTTAAGGTGGCAGTATTTCCTTGGATGAAGTCCGCACTACTGCATGACTACTGCTAATACAATTTCATACCTAATAGGAGAGTTATAAAATTTCACATGTATGTACATGTGTCTTTTTATTATTTTCATGTGATAAATGAACTTTTGACGTACGATCACATGTAGCTTTATTATACCAAGGTTACAAAGATTTAAATGAATACAATTAGGAGGACGCGAAGTGCCTTAATGAAATTACTTTCAATCTTTCTAAAGTAGAAAGCCACAAATAGAAAGTAAAACTATTGAATTACATCCCTTACCACGATAAGCAAAAATTGTACCCTTTGCCTTTAGAAGTTTTCAAGAATTCAGAGATTTAACCAGAGACAGCGATCGGATTCCTCGTGCCTTTTTTGCACCAATTGTTTGATTCTGCAGTCTATCCGGTGGAATCTGACGTCGGTATGCGAATACAAAAGCATCCGGCGCACCAAGGAACACTCCATCCATGCATAATGCGGTTCGTAGTCAGCTGAATTGAACTGGGATTTCTATTAAAAAACGCTTTTTCGAAGGTAAATTTTATTGGCCGACGGATTTTGGGCTAAAGAATTTCTCAACGCTTTCGTTTACTGAAAGGTAATTTTAGTTCAATAAATTTTGCAAATCCAGTCGGATGCCAATTATTTTTGGATTGTAAAGTCCATTTGATTTAAATTAAGTTTTTCTTCTCTTAAGTTGGCAGATCTTAAAAGCTTTTTTTTAAAATAATATTGGACACAATGTCCAGTTCTATTCAGATTGTAGATTATTACTTGAATTTCAAAATCGGCTTCCAATGCTTTATGGCATTCCTTATAGAGAAAACTTGTAAGTATGTAAATTTCACGCGAGAGAGAGAGAGAGAGAGAGAGAGAGAGAGAGAGAGAGAGAGA
>NW_020654586.1:1113-19088 GCF_003589595.1 Hyposmocoma kahamanoa
AAACTCGAAAATACCTACGCTATAATAGCCTACTAAATCTGACCAATGACACCAAGCGCTCACTACGAGGAAAAAAGAACTTAAGCTCGCGCTCAGAAAGATGAAAATAACGTTGCCCACCGTGTGCAGTCGTGTGGAACCGAATGCGCATAATTGAAAGATTTCTATGAGCGGTAGGCACTTATTGCCGAACCTTGAGCGAGTGACTGAGCCTTGACCGTGGTAACCTCATGCTATAACCTACCACCTCACAAACAGAGGCGGTGGTTTCCAATCTGGGCTCATATCTCTGAGTTTCTCAGACTTTATGTGCTAAACTTAATTTTAAATTTACTGCGAACTTTTCGGTGAATAAAAATATCGTGACGAAACTGCAAGTTGAAGAAAGTTCACAACCCTCGGAAAAGTGTGAAGTCTCCAACACGCATTGGGCCAAAGTGACTGACTATAGCTTAAGCTCTCGCCTGAGAGGAGACACGCGCCCAGCAGTGGGATGTATGAATAGGCTGATAATGATGATGATGACTTGATAACAAGCTCCGTGGTCGAGGGGCTTGCATGCCGGTTTTCATGGTGTCCCGTCTCTGTGGTCCCGGGTTCGATCCCCGACCGGATCAATATAGAAAACTGACTTTTTTATATTGTCTTTGGTCTGGGTGTTTGTGGTACCGTCGTTATTTCCGATTTACATAACACAAGTGCTTTAGTTACTTACTATGGGATCAGAGCAGCGTTTTTCCTGTTGTCTAATATTTATTTATTTGTGGTGTATGCTTACTGTATGTGTTGTTATCACAATTCCATTGAGTGCAAGAGCTTCCGTAAAACCGACAATTGTACCAACTTGTATGTGAAATATGAAAACCGCTGTCACTACTCCGATCGCGCGGCTTCGATTTGATGCGCAGAGAGAGAGCATAATATTTGTACTCCAACATGGTCCTGAGAATGTTTTGCATGTTTTGTCGAGTGAAACAAAACACTGTCAACTGTATAACACATTTACGATAAATTGAATAACAGTAAACGTCTCATGTATTGACACGTTTCTGTTGTGCTAGCGGTACTTTGTTATGCTAGAAATATTTTTTGCTAAGATGAGTTGCAACAACCAAAATAAATATGTTTAAAAGTACGAAGTATTAAAATGTAGGTTTTTTATGACATCAAGAGACGGGACGAACAAGTAATGCACTTGGTAGTAAGAAACACGCCTGTCCATAGCAGTTGCAGTGTCAGTCAGAACTGTAAATCATAAAGATCTGTAGGGCTAGTAAGGCAGGGCGCGGCTTGCGCGAGAGTGACATAAAGCGCGAGATCTCTATGGAGCTTTAGGTCGCTCTTGCGCAAGTCGCGCCGTGTCATGCTAATCCTATTGAGGGGCACTGCCACTGCATCCGTCATCCTGAGTCCTAAATTGACAAGTCCCATGTGCCTGTAATTATGTAAGTTTTGGTTAAATTTGCTGATCTGTCCACGAAAGCAGAAATTTGGTGCAACAAAACCAAGCTGAAGGGGTCGCCTGGGGCTAAGGCCGAGTTCCTGACTCGTCATCGGCAGGAGGTGTTTGTGGCAGCACGCCGTCATTTTGGTTTCCGGAGGGTATGGACCAGCGATAGAAACATTGTGGTGAAGCTACCGGATGGGAAACTGAACCCTGTGTTTGATATCCCGGATCTCAATAAACTGACCCAAGCGTGTAGTGAGGAAATAAGGATCATATTCGCATTTAGAACACTGAACTTTCTTTCGTTTCCTCGTAGTCATTTCCGTGATGTAGATACGGTACTTTTTAAGGAGGTATCACGCATTTATTTTGTATTTTTCTTTCCTCTTACTTTATAATACTGCTGTTGAGGGTATAGTATTAACTTCCACTTTTAATAATTTTATTGCTTAAACTTCGTAACTTCTAACTTGACAATGACATTGACAGCATTAATGCCGAACGGTACGTAGATCTTAGACTATTATTTTTAGACTATTGTCTTTTATTTTTTTCCATCCTCTAAGACGTAGATATACGTTCCGTTCATACTTAGTGCGACATGATTTTCTTTTTCTTTTTTTTTATGATAAGTTTTTTGGCTAGTGTCTCATGTCATTTTTATATATAATAGTTCACTTGATAAATTAATTTTTTGTGATAATATCTATTAACTTCCATTTTCAGAACTTTGCACTGTATTATTTATTCTATTTTTTATTTACTGTATATTTATGTGTTATTATATTAGTCTCTCGGCAATTGTAACGGTTGGCTGGCGGGTTGTGCACAATTATTTTACACTGTATTCTTTTATAATTTAGGCACATTATTATTATTATTATTATTTAAATTATATATATGTGGGAGTGGCGATAGGGAAAACACAGTATTCAAGCAATTGTTCTTTAATTTCTTTATAAGCACTTTTTACACGTATTAATCTTAAACAGTCGTCCATTCAACTTTTTTTCTCTCTCTAAAATGACAAGCAAAATCTACAGAGTCAAAATCGTATTAAACGTTCCGTTTGTTACTGAATGCTAATTAACACTTTCTAATATAATAACAAAACCTTTGTTCTCTTTCTTCTATTTCCACACGGCCATTCCTGCTATTCATCTGCCTCAGATGAATAGCAGGAATGAACTGGGTTCGTTTGATAGCAACTAAATCACCAACATTATATTGTCTAGCTGTCTTTCGTTTTCTGTTATAATTCTTCTTGTTTTCTTCTTGAATTTTCAGTATACCCTCCTTAGCTTTCCTCCTAAGCTCTTCTCTTTCTTCATTAAAATTCTGAACATTTTCTTCTTCAATTAATTTTAAGATTTCATCATTCTGGTCTCTCATTTTCACGCCAGTTAAAAGTTCAAAAGGTGTCATCTGGATACTTCTTTGGTAAGTACTGTTTATACTACGCTGTACAGCACTGATTCGACGGTACCATTTCGTAGGATCATCTACGGTTAACTTACTCAGAACGTTGATAATAATCTGATGGACGCGTTCTACTTGTCCATTACCTCTCGGCTGACCAGTTGTAATTGTATGGTGAATGATATTTTCAGATTCACAATATTCTTTAAAGGCATTCGAAGTAAAGGATGCATTTCGGTCACTTATGATCAGTTGCGGTGAACCAAATGTCTGTTGTTGTATCTTTAGTTTGTCTAGAACCTCTTCAGTACAAGTTGTCTTAGTAGGATAAATCCAGGTAAATTTAGTGAAGCCGTCCACAATAGTCAATAAGTACTTGTAATTCTTATTAGTCGATGACAGTGGACCCAAATGATCAATATGGTAAGTAGATAGCGGCTTATCTCCCTTATTTATTGGATTTAGATAACCTTCTTTTCTTCCTTTCTTATGAGAAATAAGTATACACTCAACACAGTTGTCTATAACAGTCTTAATTTTGTCTCTTATATTCAATGTAATATTCTCTAGTTATAAGTTCTTCGGTTTTTATAACACCAAAATGTCCATTCTGATGATATTTTCTTATAATTTCGTTTTGCATCTTTTTAGGAACAACTAATAGTTTCATTCCATTCTGAACTTTCCATATAATACCATTATCCAACACATAATCTTCATAGGATTCTGTTTCTAAGACTTTCTTTAGTAATTTTATTTTCATATCATCATCTTGAGTCTTTTTTAATCTAGCAGCAGTATCGGTAAGTATGTTAACATTTTTTACAGGATTTCTACTGAGTGCATCAGCATGTTTCATTCTTATTCCAGGACGATGTTCAATAACATAGTCGTACTCTTCTAGCATCAATGCCCAACGAGCAACTCGTGGAGGTAACTCTTTTTTTTGTAGTGTCATTGTCAAAGCAGAACAATCAGTTACAATCTTAAATCGTATTCCTAATAAGTACACTCTAAATTTTCTAATAGCTTCCACTATTGCTAAAATTTCTAGGTAATAGCTGTGATATTTCTTTTCAGCAGGTGTCGTTTTCTTGCTCATGTACTGGACAGGGTGCATCTGACCATCTTTTGGATTTCTTTGAAGTAGGACAGCTCCATAGCCATCACCACTAGCATCTGTGTGCAGTTCAGTGTCTACACTGGGGTCATAAATCTTTAGAACTGGAGATTGGCACAGGCTTCTTTTTAATTCTACAAAAGCTTTCTCACAGGTTTCATCAAAATTATAAATTGTGCCTTTTTTAAGCAGATCAGTCAAAGGCTTCGCGATTATGGAATAATTCTTAATAAACTTTCGGAAATATCCTGTAAGTCCCAAATATGACTGCAATGATTTAATATTTGTAGGTATGCGGAAGTGTTCTACAGCAGCTACTTTCTCTTTGGAGGGTTCTATTTCGCCTTCTTTTACTATGTATCCAAGATAATTGATTTCTCTCTTCACAAAATGACATTTTGTCCAATTAAATTGTAGACCATATTCTTCTGCTCTCTGAAGAACTTTGCATAGTTTGAATAAGGCTTCTTCTTCTGTTTTAGCTGGTATAATTAAATCATCCAGGTAAGCAAGTGCAGTGCCCTCTTGTATAATATCTTGAAACACATCGTTTACAAATCTTTGAAAAACAGAAGGGGCAGTGCAAAGGCCAAATGGCATTTTGCAAAATTCAAACTGACCCTGAGGTGTAACAAATGATGTATATTTCCTACTTTCTTCATTGACGTTTACATGCATAAACCCATTTTTTAAATCAAGGGATGTAAACAGAGTCGCATGTTTCAGGCGGTCGATCTGATCTTCTATAAGTGGGAGCGGAAATCTGTCTTTGATAATCTTCTTATTTAATCGCCTATAGTCGATACACAGCCGGTAAGTGTTATTCTTCTTCTTTGCTAGTACAATAGGACTTGCATAGTCTGATTTACTCGGTACAATAATTTTATGAGCCAGCCATTCTTCGATTTGCCTATTAACAACATCAAGCTCCAAAGGAGATAAACGTCGTGGAGTCTGGTAGACTGGAGTCTCATCGGTAAGTATAATCTTTAATTCTACTTTAGATTCCTTTTTTAAATTCTTAGGGTTATAGTCATTAATAATCTTTTTTATTTTTTCAGTAAATTGTGCTTCACCCACGTCCGGAACATTTCCATCATCTTCTATTGTTGTTAGGTGCAAAACCTTCTTAGCACATATGCCATCAGCAGTAAAGTTTATTTCCACTTCATTGAGTATTGGATTTCCAAGTATAATATCAACAGGTATGGTGTCATCTTCAACAATATGAATTGTTGTATCAAAATAGCTTTCGTCTATCTGAACTTTGGCCAAAAATGAACCATTAGACTGAATTTCGCGTTCAGCTATTCCAGTCAGACGTAATGAGGTGTTTGGATCATAGTCGTACTTGTCCCCATTTATCATATTGAATTGCGAGGTTTTAATTAGGTTCACGTCGCTTCCAGTGTCTATTAAAACTTGTACCATGACGTCGTTAATTTTTACATTTTTATAAGGAGTAAAACTACAATCTTTTTGTTGTCGTTGGATCTTCAGAGTCTTCTTTTTGTTTTCGGGACATTCATTGGACTTGTGCCCAAAGTTGTTGCAACGGAAACATTTTACACCCTTTGTGCAATTTGGTGATTGATGATCAAGTTCACCACAGTTGTAACATCGAGTCTTTGGAAAAGGTCGTCGTTCTCTAAATGTTCTAAATACAGGCGGTGGCTTAGTAGTGTGTGTAGCTCTGGATGTGATCTTTTTCTTCATTTCACTGTATAAATCCAGTTTCTTTCGAAAATCTTTAATATTCTCAGCTCCATACAAAATAGCTTTGTTTGATTCTGCATCGAGAATACCATCTATAACATACTCCATCAAGGCGTCATCCTCCAACGAACCAAGCTTTGCCAACTCCTTCATAGTGAGAAAATATTGTTGATGAGTCTCATTGGATTTCATCTTACGTGCGGCCAGTCGTTTGTGAATAGCAGCAGCACTCAATTTACAGCCGAATTCTCCAGATAGTGCTTGTTTAAGTTCATCCCAAGAGCTGAAACTATCTGATGATCTGAGGAACAGACGTGCAGTTCCAGTGAGCAGTCGTTTCGCACAAATTAGCTTCTCAGTGTCACCCCACTGTAACAATGAAGCGATATCTTGAAAGTCTTTGATCCACGTGGCGATACCGATTGCGTCATCTCCACTGAACGGGAACATTGATTTTTCCACATCAATATGAGAAATCTGCGGTATCGGGTCTGCGAAGTCATCACCACCATCCTTTTTTTCCTTCCTAGGCGCCATAGTCTTTAATAATCGTCGTAAAAGTCGTAAAATAGGTCTTAGCAGTCTTCACTTCAGTCTTGAACTCTTCGTGGATTCTTTTTTAGCATCTACTAAACGCAGCTGTCATATCGTATGCAGTCGTAATTTAATTGATAATTTAGTTGCATATTATTGGAATTCTTCGTAGCAACATCGAAACGCAGTCATTCGTATGCGTGTGACAGAGAGCGCGACACTGTGCAAGCGCTTCGTGTCGGTAAAACAGTTGGAATGTCAAATGGCGTCTTCGGATTTCTCGTTGTAAAATCTTCGCAAATCTTCACAAAACACTTGAAATTACTGATTTCCACTTGATTATCACCATCCCGGACGAGCCCCCATGATTTTGTGGGAGTGGCGATAGGGAAAACACAGTATTCAAGCAATTATTCTTTAATTTCTTTATAAGCACTTTTTACACGTATTAATCTTAAACAGTCGTCCATTCAACTTTTTTTCTCTCTCTAAAATGACAAGCAAAATCTACAGAGTCAAAATCGTATTAAACGTTCCGTTTGTTACTGAATGCTAATTAACACTTTCTAATATAATAACAAAACCTTTGTTCTCTTTCTTCTATTTCCACATATAATTTACATGTTTACTTTTAGTATACCGTATAAATATGTCAGATTTAGACGATTTTAAGGATTTTCTATCATGTGCAAGCTCCGATTCTTTTGTTTCGTTGAATCAGTCGGAGGTGGAGGTTGAGTGTCGAGCTCTCCAATATCTTTGGACTGCGTCTCCAAATTTGAATGTATGCCATATAAATGCCTGAAGCATACTTAGTCACCACACAGAGTTGCTCGATGCTTTCTCCTTGGACTCTTTACATGCGGTGCTTGTTTCTGAAAGCTCGTTTAAGCCATGTCATAATACAAACTACATATGCCTTACCAGGTTATGTTTTGGTGCGCAATGACCGTCTTGTGAAGAGAGGTGATGGTGTAGCCATCTATCTTCGCAGTTCCTTTTAAGACTCTCTCATCATCGGACCAAAATGAAAATGGCATCGAACACATTTTTTTAGAGATAGTGGTTTCTGGGGTTAAAGCGGTTCTTGGAGTTGTTTATTGCCCTCTTGCTGTCGATTTTATCACTTCTCTTACTTCTGTGTTAGACTCGCTCGCAACAGACTACACACATCATAATCATGGGTGATTTCAACACTGACCTCCTTAAAGACTCTCTCGCGTCCGTAATTTTCGATCTACCATTGAGTCCTTCTCATTATGTATACTTGAGCTTAATGCTACTCATCACAACATTGAATCCAAGGACTCATGTATTGATCCTGCTATTGTCTCCTCTCCTGACCTTGTAGTGAAGCACGGTCAGGTACCCGCCTCTGGTTTTTCTCGCCATGACTTGATTTTTGTGATGTACAAAATTATGCCTCACAAATGTTCTCCAGAAACTAGGAAATTGAGAAATTTTGCTAAGCTTGACTTAGACAAACTTGCTCAGGTTGCGTCTACTATTGATTGATCCAGGGTTATGGCAGCGTCCACTGTAGTAGCTGACTTCATTCAGTGCCACCTTTTAAGTTTTTACGACAAGCATGCACCATTACGCTTAGTGAAACTGAAAAGACCACCTGCGCCCTGGATCACTTCTTTGGTGCGTATAGCAATGAGGAGGCGCGACAGAGCTTTTCGAAAATTTATAATATAGTAATGTAGGTCTGAGGAAAACTGGGCTCGATGATGGGCAGCGATTTCTACTGGGCTCGTAGAAATCGCTGTAACCAGATGGTGAGAGCTGCAAAGCGTCGCTATTTTCGTGACAACCTTCTCCACTCTTCTCCAGCTGATACTTGGAAATTTTTGAAGTCTATTGGCTTAGTTAGGCCTCAGAATGACGCTTTACCTCATCCTTTCACTTTTGACGATGTCAATCTGTTCTTCTCGGCTAGTGTCAGCACTCAATGAGCAGGCAAAACGGATGCTTTCAAAGATGTTCCTTCCTTGTGCCGCCAACCATCTGAAAGTTTTATCTTTTCTTTGGTGTCGGAGTCCGATATTCGCAAAACAAAATGTCTTTAAAGCCTAAAGCTGTTGGATGTGATGACATTAGTCGACAAATGATAGTCTTTTGTTTAGATAGTGCTCTGCCAATTATTATTCACATTATCAACTCATCCCTCTCAAGTTGTACGTTCCCAAATAACTGGCGCAGGGCGCATGTGTTGCCTCTTCCTAAGATTAATAACCCCACAACCCTTAAACACTTTAGGTTAATTTCTATACTACACTTCCTTTCAAAAATTCTTGAAGCGATTGTTCATCGCTAACTATCATCTTTCCTTTTTAGAAATAATATTGTCGACCAGTACCCGTCTGGTTTTCGACCTGGCCACAGTACCACGACAGCGTTAATGAAAGTTACAGAGGACAGGTAAGTGCGAAGGTATTGTCGTGGGTAGTTCTCAAGCTTTGAATAGGTTGGACATGAGCTCTGTAGCGCCTCTTTCTTATAATGATACACCTATTGTTTTCGCACCTCATGTGAATCTGGGACTACACATTGATAGTACTTTAAGCTGGAAACCTCAGATTGACTGCATTAGTCAGAAGATCATTGGTACATTAAAATCGTTCTACTAATTCAAACACTTTCTTCCCATCTCAACAAAAATCCTCTTAGTACAGGTCACTATTTTTCCTATCCTTGATTATGCTGATGTGTGTTATGCTGATATCACCCAAGAACTTCTCAACAAATTGGATCGCTTGCTCAATAGTTGCATTCGCTTTGTTTATGGTATCCGAAAATTTGATCACGTGTCCGCATGTCGCAATGAGCTGAAGTGGCTTACGATTCACCAGAGTCGTGATTTGAGAATTACTTTCTCTTTACTCTAACATTAATGATAAATGTGCACCTGGATTTTTGAAATGTAAATTTCAATATTTGGGTGCATCCTATAATCGTAATCTTCGCTCAGACAGCAAATTGACTCTTTTAATTCCTTCTCACCGTACTGGTTTTCTTTCTAACTCATTTACTCTTCAGGCAATACGACTCTGGAACGCTCTACCGCCCCCATATTCAAAAAGCGCCGAATAAACTAGCTTTCAAGCAATTACTTCCGCGATTTCATATTGGAGTCTGTGGAGGTGTGGAGGATCTGACATTGTTATATATAATTGTTATTATATTGTTGTTATATATAATTGTATATTAAATATGTATGTGTATGTATTATATATTACGTATTTATGTGTATATAGGTTGCTTATATAAGTATATAGTTAGTCATATAATATTATGTGCTATATTTATATTGTGTTTAAACTATATATCATAATTATTTATAAACTTCTACCTATCTATTTTAATTATCATGTTATGCATCCCTGTTATTTATTTGGAACCCAGCTCTCCAGTTAACTGGTAGAGAATGCCTAATGGCATTAAGTCCGCCATTTGTGCTATTTTGTGTGCAATTAAGTTTAAATAAAAAAAAATTACATCAGGAACCTTACCCTTCAAATTACTACTTGGCGGCAGAAATAGGTAAAGTGGCAGTACTTCCCTGGACTCAATCTTTTACAAGGACTCTACTGCTACAACAAAATATTATTTAATTATTATACACTAAGACTAAAACTTATCTGGTTCTTATTATACATATAGGGCGCACCATAACTTTCCGGAACTGGCCACTTACGTAAACAATATTTAAAAAGTAATTACAACATTTGAAAATGAAACTCTTTGGCTGTAGAATACAGTTTGTTTCATCTGACTGTCAACTGTTTAGAAATTCTACATCACCATGGTTTTAACTCGTGAAAATTTTCGTAGTATGATTTTCTACGACTTTAAGTGTAATTTAACAGCTCAGCGTAGCTTCGTTCGGCTTCATACTGATTTGGCGATAAAGCACCATGCAAGACGACTATTTATAGCTGGTTTGCAGAATTCAAACGCGGTCGTGTGAATCTCTGACGAATTTCGTGATGGTTGCCCGTCCACTGCTGAGAACAACAAAAACATCGATGTGTGCGCCGTATGGTCAAAACAGACAGGCATGTGAGATACTATGATATTCGGGCATCTTTAACCACAGGCATGAGCCAAATACAATCAACACTACACAAACATTTGTATGTGTAAAAAGCTGTGCTCTCGATGGATCCCACACAATTTGACTGAGGCCCAAAAAACGGATCGCGTCACTTGGTGCAACGCCATGCTTACCAGATTCAACGTAAAGGCGTCAAATTTGGTGTGGGATATAGTAACAGGTGACGAAACATGGATTTATAGTTACGATACTAAAACAAAGCAGCAATCGAGCGTATGTGTCTTTCGAGATGAGCCGAAACCAACCAAGGTGGCGTGCGTGCAAAGTGCCTCTAAGCGGATGATTGCTTCTTTTTTTTAATAAAACTGGACACGTGACTACTACTACTACCGTAAACGCCGTTTCATCTTGCACCACGATAATGCCAGTTCTCACACGGCCAGACAGACAAATGAATTTTTGAAAGTGAACAACGTTGACTTTATGAGCTATCTCGCGTACAGTCCCGACCTGGCACCTTGTGACTTTTATTTATTTCCAAAAATTAAGAACCAGTTACGCGGTCAACGATTTTCATCACCTAACGAGGCTGTCTAAGACTATGAAAAATATATTTCAGTGATTATCACGGAGGAGTGGCATAATTTTTTTTTAATTGGTTCATTCGTATGAAAAAGTGCATTAACGCTAACGGAGAATATTTTGAGAAACAATAAATTCATTTTTGACTACACACATCAAAAGTGTCTAGGGATCAAGTACGTTTAAGAGTATTGCTGCAATTAGGGTTAATTATATTAACTTTTTTGTATCGCTATTGATACTTTTTAGTGAGTTTTAACATTTAAATAAGGAATATTGTTTAAAATTCGATAATAAGAAGAAAATCGATTGTCAATGTGGTTTTGTATAAAAATGAGTTATAGCGTTTTGACAAATCATTACAATATCTGCATCGGAACCGAAACAATTTACATTATTATGGAGAGACGACATCATTTAACCCGAGAAGTGATGATGCGAGCCGTCGGAATGTTGGAAGCTGGTTCCAGGCAACGTGCTGTGGCTTTCACTCTTAACACCACACAGAGCGTCATAAGTCACCTCTGGACGCGCTATCGCATGACGGGCAGCGTGGCCGAGCGACATGGAGGACGATCTCGCATCACGACTCGCAGACAGGACCGGTATATCCAAAATACTGCTCGACGGAATCGTACCATGACCGCCATGATGTTGGTTACGAGGCTCCACAGCTCCTCAGGCTTGCTAATAAGCGATCAAACAATCCGAAATCGTTTACGTGAAGTGGGTCTGCGATCCCGAAGGCCGCTCAGAGTTCCACCTATTGCACCCTGCAATCGCAGGACCCGTTTACGATGGGCTCGCGAACACAGAAACTGGGAGGAAGAAGACTGGCGCTATATGTGCTTTTCGGATGAATCCCGCTTCGGTATGAGACCGGATACAAGACGTACTCGAGTTTGGAGAACATCTGGACGTCATGAACGTTTGAGATATTGTCAGGAAGTTCATCCATATGATGGGGGAACAATAATGATATGGGCCGGTATTTGGATCGGCGGAAGAACCGATCTCATTTGGATCAGGGGTAACCTCAATGCTCAAGTTTACGCAGAGAGGATTGTTTCAGATGTTATCATCCCTTTGCGAGGCCAGTTGGGTGATTCATTTCAAATAATGCATGACAACGCACGTCCACACACGGCTAGAGTCGTAACACGCATTCTTGCCGAAGCTCGTATCAACGTTCTGCCGTGGCCTGCTCAATCGCCAGACCTCAATCCAATTGAGCACGCATGGGATATGCTTCAAAGAAGAGCTGTGCCGAGTATGCATACCGTACATACTTTACAACAATATTTTGACTTGTTACAAAACACATGGGCGGCCATTCCTCAAAGTGATTTTGATGAACTCATCTTAAGCATGCCAAATCGCTGTAATTGTGTGATTCGTGTTAGTGGTCGAAATACAGATTATTAATTTTCTTATCTTTACAATAAAAATGAGCAAAATCATCATTTTCATTTAATCGACGCCGTTAATTTGAGTTTTTTCCCACAATTTGCAAAAACATCAATTTTAGTTTATTGTAATTAAATATAGGGGTAAGCGGTTAAATAAAACATAAGCATTAAAGTAAGAAGTCGTCCTGGAAGACTAGATTTGGTAAATATTGCTTAAGTAATTTTTATTTCAAAAATATTCACTTGATCCCTAGACACTTTTGTTTGTGTATTTATAGTATTTTTTTCTTATTCATTCCGGAAGCTTATAGTGCACGCCACGTATTATTAACTGGTGCCAGCGACTTCGTCTGCGTAAAAAAGGTACTTCAAGTAGCCTATTGTACTACTTACTTGAGAGATGATTGGTTCTCTACACAAACTTTATGGCCAATTTAGACATCGAACGGGAGCGGGCATCGATGGCCGTCCGATGTAAGATATGGTAATGATGTAAAAATTACGCTATTCAAAGCGTACTGCGTCTCCTTTTATCTATGTGGCGTGTCTGGTTACATCAATTATGTGTGGACTACACGCAGAGGGCGTACAAGGAGCTTCGCGTACAACAACAACAAGTAACAAGGCGTCCCGGATGCTGTCGGGGCTGCCGCGATGGTGTAGTGCATCGGGCATGTTTGCGGTCTGATGGTTTCGCGGTCATGATGAGAAAGGGGTGCGCCTCGCATACCGATGGGACAGCCCAATGTTAGCTCGGTGGACGTCATTGCACGTTATCCAATAACGAACTGCTCGAGGGGATATGAATTTTTTGTTTTCGGTTTTTATTTTTTATTTTCATTTTTATATTGTACTAAAGATTATTTCTTTAACTTTTTTTTTTATATTATTTTTGTTTGCCAACAATTGACCTCAGTCTGAAATAAACAATTTTATTATTACTATATTATTTCACCCCCATTAAAATTTATTTTTGTGATAAAATGTAGCCTATGTCCTTTTTCTAAGTCTCATCTACCCTATACTATAAATTCATCAAAATTGGTTCAGCGGTTTAGGCGTGAAAATGTAACAGATAGAGTTACTCTCGCATTTATAATATTAGTTTGGAATATTATTAGGTGGTCTGTCTGACTTGTTACCGATTGGAATATATGAATCACATGTAAGAACTTAAAATATTTTTTATACCAGCGCTGTGTGCCTTCAAAAAATACTTATTAATATTTCAGTATGTGTAGCCTTGTACAAAAGTAACATCTGAATATATTTTCAAACTCGCAAACTTTTCCACGCACCTGTGTTTATATCTTCTACCCTTAGTTATTTCTTAGAAATTTTCTTTTTTGTTTCTTTATAAGAACGTCTAAGTTACAGAGAACTTTTATTACCCGCAACTCTCCGATTTTTTTTGTTATCAAGTTTTTGTTAGTTAAGGTTTGGTAGATTAAACGGAGATACGGAGTTTCAGAAACTTTATAGGCTTGTTCTTGTGGTTCAATATTTCGAGTTTATTAATTAAGCTTAAATAGTAGTGCTATACTATTTATTGCACAAGTTTGAAAAATTATAGATTCTGATTATAAAACTAAATATGTGCGGAGTATAGTCAGAGAAAAAAACAGATGAAATGTGAATAATTTCCAAAAAAAATAACCAAAAAGTCCTTAACACTTTACTAGTTGATTCTATATTTTAGTCACACACGGTTAATGTTACCTGGCCTGCCTTCAAGTTACTGGACTGGGAAGGACTCGGCCTCAACATCAACGGCGAGTACGTCACTCACCTTCGATTTGCTGACGATGTCGTAGTCATGGCAGAATCGTTGGAACACCTTGGCACCATGCTCGGTGACCTCAATAGAGTTTCCCAGCAGGTGGGTCTAAAAATAAACATGGACAAAACGAAACTGATGTCGAATGTCCATGTTGTACCCACCTCTATAACAGTGGGAACCTCTATTCTCGAAGTTGTTGATGAGTATGTCTACCTCGGACAAATCGTTCAATTAGGCAGGTCAACTTCGAGGAAGAGGTCAATCGTCAAACCCAACTCATTTGGGCAGCTTTCGGGAAGCTCCGGGACGTCTTCTCGTCCGCAATACCGCAATCCTTGAAGACAAAAGTCTTAGAGCAGTGCGTGTTGCTAGCGATGACCTACGGCTTTGAGTCTTGGTCACTTACCATGGACCTCATAAAAAGTCACTCAACGAGTTATGGAGCGAGCAATGCTCAGCATTTCTCTACGTGATTGAATCAGGAAAGAGGAGATCCGTAGAAGAACGAAAGTCATCGACATAGCTCAAAGAATTAGCAAGTTGAAGTGGCAGTAGGTAGGGCACATAGCTCATAGATCTGACGGCCGTTGGGAGGCCTATGTTCAGCAGTTGGACGTCTTCCGGCTGATATGATGACGATGATGATGATCATAATATTTTGTATAGTACACGTCTTAGAAGAGTTGCTAATTCTGTAACGATATGATAGACTTCTTGGTGTGTAAATGGTAGGTGTATTTATTGAAAAAGATTTTGTTTTTAAAGGAGGTTCTTATTTCGACTGTATTTTTTTGTGTGTATGTAACACGATTACTACGACATTTGTGAACCGATTTCGATGGTTCTTTTTTGTTGGAAAGGAGATACCTCAGTGGTCCCATTCAAATTTAAAGAAAATATTCCGTCTCTAAGTGTGGCAAATTAGGGGATGAATCCGGTTTATAGGTTTCACTTAATTTCCATTAACCAATTTCAATAAAACTTGGCAAAAGGTGTAATTCCACAAATTTATGAGATTTTGTTAATGAAATGAATTAATTATAGTAATAAATAATATGACAAACTGCATTTCATTGAAGTTTCAAGATATCGACTCATCCGTAGAATAAAGACATATGTGCAAGATTGCTTATTCTCAGGACATTGTACATTTAGTGCGCTGTTCTTATATGTGGATACCAAGATCGACCGTTATTCGATTTTATATTTCCGAAACGAAATAATACATACAATTCTGAAAACACCTAGAGCTAGGTCTTATTTTGAATAACGAAATTATGTATTTATCCTCTTTTCGTTGTATAATCACATCGGACTCTGTTCTTCGGATGAGTCGATATGTGGCTTATTATCGTAATATCGTAGTACAAAACAAGATGACACCGTAACGCCTCCTTTAAAAATATAATAGTTGCATGAGGGTCTAGTTTATTACCACTATTGTTTACGTTCATGCGAAAATACGCCAGGTAATATTGAACAAACAACAACTGTTAATTATGTAACGGTTGTCAAGATTTACGTGCTGCTATTCGATATTCATAATTTGCCAATCTTTTTCTTAGTGACGGGACCAACTAGTCGTGTGCTTGGTGATAATCGACAGGCCTGTCCTTAGCAGTTGCATTGCCACGTAGAGCTTAAAATTGCAAAGATTCAGATCTTTGGGCACTGCCCATCACCCTGAGACATATGTTCACAAGTCCCATGTGCCTGTAATTTCACCAGCACCTTTACCCTTCAAAACCGGAACGCTGTAATGCTCACGTTACTGCTTGACGGCAGAAGTAGGTAAGGTGGCGGTACTTCCCTGGACGAACACTTTCACAAGAAGCTCTACTGCTACTAAAATGTACGAGTTTAAAAACTATAGTGAAATAAAAACTTTATATTTAAGGTTATTTTTATACAGCATTATTATACAGCACCCGTGTATTTGGAAGACAAATCCGTGGTAGGGACCCGTTTAGCTCTTGCAGGTAATTTCGATCTATGATATTTGAAATAAATTATATTGATTGATTGCATTTCGGTGCGCGTTCGGAAACGGACGCGTCCAATACGCAGTGAGAATTATTATAATTCAAGTTTCGCGCGGCATATGCCGCTGCGCGTAAGTGGCAATGGGTTCCCAATAAGTCATAGCCAATGAGCTTTTTGCGTTTGTTGAAACGCCATCGATGCCATAGACGAAGTCAGCGTCGTGCAGATCTGCAAATCCAACTTCAACGAGGATGCGATTTGCAGTGGTAAGATGCTGTTGTTCGAGAGCCTCGGCAAAGCTGAGTAGATGCCATCTCGCCGGAGGGATGGAGGCGTGAAGAGTCTCCAGGATGTTATCACACTCCTGAAGGAGACTGACCCGGACGACGTGCTTACATTCGTGGCGAAGGACCTGCACAAACTGCCCTCCGTCACGTTCGACCACGTCGATGTTACCAGACTGCTGAAGGATATCACTTCCCTGAAATTAAGCCTGACCGAGTTGCAGTGTACATTGGAGGCTTCAGATAACAGAATTAGTGAGCTGCGTGCCCAAGTTGCGTTATTAAGCAACGCTGTTTCGGTATGTAGGTCATCAGAAGTCTCTAATGTTAACACGCGTCGTGGGGCGCAAAATTCATCCATCAGCAGTGTCGAGTCGGCACAAATGGTTGCGTCACCGATCGCTGCTGTCGTCGCGCGTGATGTGCCGCGCCCTGCTGCCCGCGAGTGCGCCCCGGCGGAAACGTCACGCGTATGAATGTCAGCCCCTGCACGTGCTTATGCCGCTGTAGCCGCTTCTACCAACCGACCCGCCACTTCGAAACTCGAGAGGCGGCAATCGGCTAAGAGTAAAAGTAATCACCATGTGCCTGTCTCCGAAGTTGCAAAACCACAGAGGCAGACGGACCAATGCGACGAGAACGGCTTCACAAAGGCGGTGAAGAGGAAGAGGAAGTCCACCAGCCGTAACCTGTGTGGCACAGCAACGACAGGATAGAACTTTTTGTTCCGTTCAGCAACACCGACGACGTTGCTGTATCTGTCACGACTACATTACTCCACGAAGTCTGAGGAGATAGTGGAGTACATCAGACTAAAAGCCCAATACACCTTGAGTGTCGAGCGGTTGGAGTCCCGTCACAACGTAAATTTTAATTCGTTTGTGGTGAGAGTGCCGACCGGACATCTGTCGGCCTTCGTGAAGGAAGAGTTTTGGCCGAAGGGTGTCATATATCGGCGATTCCGCGGCCGGTTACCTGACACCAGATTGCGCCACACGTCGCCGACAAGTGCAATACGTGTCATTAGTTGTTTATTTTATTTATATTGTATGTGTGTTAGTCTTTAAGGTATATAATATATTGGTCATGTGGCATGAAATAAAAGTATAAATTTAAAAAAAAATGTTAAATGTTAAATGTGGACAAAATGTTAATTTTACAAAGGACAACCTCTAGAGGTTCTTGCTCATTCTTCTCAGGGGAATTTGCCTTACGAATGAAAAGTAGAGGGTTTATCAATATGACGTTTTCAAGTGTAATTTGCTAACCTGTGAAATAAAGATTATTTGACTTTGGGTAATTTACCTTTATCGTCAAACTAACAACTTATTAAAAGTACAAAATCCGAATCAAAACTATGTGGAGCCAACAAATGAGCACATGGTAATACGTAATCTGAAAGACAAAAAAGCAGTGGCTTGAACGAGTTACCACCAATACTAATGAAATTGTGCAGATGAAAAATCCGATAAGGCTTACTTACTAGAAATATTCGCACAAGAAAACAAATACTGTCGTAACTCAAAACTGGTGGAATTGAGAAAACAATATTTATATTTTTCATGAAAAAATGCTGAAAAAATATTATTGCACCTGTTAGGAAATAAAAAGCAACAGACACGGAAGATGTGACATTGAGAT
>NW_020654587.1:0-9715 GCF_003589595.1 Hyposmocoma kahamanoa
TAACAGTTGCAGTGCCACTCAGAGCTTTAAATCGCAAAGATCTGAGGGGCACTGCCACCGCGCCTGATACAAAGTCAAGTCCCATGTACCTGTAATTTCACCAACACCCTTACCCTTCAAAACTGGAGCACAGTAATGCTTACATTACCGTTTGGCGACAGAAACAGGCAATGATAAACTCTGTAATGGTGCTGCTGGTGGCGTTCTGTAGACTGTAAAATAGCCTGGATAGCAGTAATATAGCTTGGTCCAAGGGTAGTAATAGCCTCCGCAGCCCCCGCAGCCTCCATACGTCTTACTTAGCAAGTTTTTACGAAAGTCCGGTATATAGGAATTGATTCAGTACAACAACAATATTAATATCTTAAAATGTAAACGGTTGAAAAATAAGAAAGGAGAAGTTTTCGCTGCCGCCATCGCGCAGAGACTGAGGATGGAAAGAAACAAAATCAGAATGCGAGGGAAATAATGGAACAACTTTGAATTTTAAATTTAAATATGAGTAGAAGAAGAAAAAACAATACGATACGAATGGAGAGGCATCGCACAAAAAGGTGGGATGACGGTGTAAGGAGGTCACACCGTCACAAGTCTTTCAAAAGGAGCTACTCTACTGCTACTAAAAATTTCGCGAGTTCACGCTGATCATGCCGCCTACTATTTAACGACTGGCGCACATCTGTAGCCTGTCCATTAGAAGCCTTAATCCAAAATTTGTTTTCCATGACATAAAATTTGGAAACGTACGATATTAAAAAGTGGACAAAACACGTTTTCAGTTAATAAAAGAACATAACCCATATCACGATGTTATCTAAAAAAAAACATTCGCACCACCCTTTTTACCCAGCGTGTCGGGTCACGTGCCGAAAAGGTTGCCAACTCGGTGATCCGTTTGATCTACTCCGCGGTTCCCTTTCAATCCACTGGCCATATTTGTAACCCTTGTGGGACACTGTGATATTGCAGTGGTATTACGAGCTCTGATAGGTAAGTATTTTTTTACGATTCTGTCTGCCAAACATCTCTTAGTGTGCGTGCTCGCGAGCTACACACGTATATTAACGTTGTGCTATCTGTACGTGTGCCGTTCGCGTGGCATATATACTTGCTTGCCTGCAGAGGCGTATTTTGAGTGCACGCATGCAGCACACGTGCAGCTCACATGCAGTGCATTCGCGTCGCATTCGGCAGATATGTGCGCAGGCTATTGGGCGCCTGGACGCGTCTGTTCGCAACTTCGACGTGTGGTTCTACTCGCTCGTAGTCGCTTCGGCACTGTGAAAGGGAAGACGTCAGATCAGCCCGCTCGTAATTGCACTCTAAGGCGCTTATCACACTGCACCGCGCCCCGCGACGGAGCACGGAGCTGCGTTTTTGACGTTGTACTGAAGTGCCTCAGTTTGTATGAAAACACGCGCCGTCGAACACACTGACAACGCTTCTCCGCGCGGGAGTGCAGGGCGAACCGCAGGGTATGACACACTGCGCTCCACACTACACACGATTTTTAAGCTTAAGGACAAGTTCAGTTTTCTACAATAGATCTCGATGTCAATAAATTTATATTTGCTATTGAAAATCGACCAAATTCATCTTCATATTTTCTTAAATCTTTGTAATGAAGTTGAAATTATCCATTTATCGATCTGGTTCGTAAAAAGGGATGTATCCAATATCTTCGGTGTCTTTTTATTTGAGCAAACAAAAACTAAATAGACAATATAACTGCAGCGTCCTGAATGAGTTCCGTATTATTAACCATTCTTGTCAAAGAAGGATCTGGCTACATACACAATCACTACGGCAATCAACTGCGAAACGGGTACTTTAAGTGACGGGGCGCCGCTAGACTGCTGCCCCTGCGCAGATTAAACCGCGCGTTGACGCAGATCTGCGTCTCCGCCACCGCGCGCGTGATTCCGCGTCTCGCGCTCCGTCGCGGGGCGCGTTGCAGTGTGTTAATCGCCTAAACGATCCCTTCAAATTAGACTTCAAATGGTCGTGACACGCGCAAATGCTTGAAGTCGTAATCAAGCCACGACTGCATGAAGTTGATAACGATATCACGCACTAATTGCATGCAGTCGATCTCGTCTGCATGAAGTCGGTTTCACATTCAGTGACGCATTAACTGCAACCGTGCAGTCAATCTGTTAGTAGCCTTATTCCTAGAACGTTAGTTAAGAACTTTAGCCTTTTCAAAACGTGAGTTTTCATGGCATTATCTACGTGTGTGTGCTTCATTGTCGACCTCATCGTCAACTGAGATGGCGGTCAAACGCGCATTAATTTTTTTTATATATAAATCTCCATATAAATAATCACATACCAACTAAACGTCTACACGTGAAAAAACAACTTTATAAGCTGTACATTCTATCTAAGTTTTTATCGCAGCTTGCAGTGCCCGACTCGCTCGGACGTAGGCTGTGGAGGTGTGTGAAGAATATGTATATGAATATCTAATAGAACAAATACACTGGACGATCCTCTTCCCTACAACACTCAAATGTTTTAGTAGCAGTAGATCTCCTTATGAAAAAGTACGTCCAGGTAAGTACTGCCACCTTTTCTGCCGCCATGCAGTAATGTCAGCATGACTACGTTCCGGTTTTGAAGGGTAAGGGTGTTGGTGAAATTACATGTACATGGGACTTGTCAACTCATGTCTCAGGGTGACGGGCGCAGTGGCACTACAACTGCTATGACAGGCGTGTCGCTTATAACCAGGCGCACGACTTGTTCATCCCTTCACTTGGTATTATAAGAAAAAATTCGCTTTCAGAAATATTATTACAAAATATAATTTGATAAAGTGTGTGTCAAATTAAAAACCAGAAACGGATAAAGGTCAATATTCAACAAATCCGCTGAAGGTTGTGCAAACAATGTAACTTCGTGCACGAATTACCAGAGTTACAATATTTCTAATTGGTAGGGGATTATTTTCCTTATTGCAGATATAAATACAATATATATCACAACGTAACTACTTCTGTGGACGAACGGTTACCGTCCTGGACTGTCACCCAGACGTCCCGGTTTCGATTCCCGGGTTGGGACATTGACCTATATTAATTTATTTCGTGAGTTTGGGTGTAATTTGCGGTTGTATATGTGTGTGTCCATGGCACCCGCGACACAGGGTTTCCACAATGTGGGATTATGAGTGTGTCCGTTATAAGGTTTTTATTATGATATCAAGTGACGGGACGAACTAGTCGTGCGCCTGGTTATAAACGACACGCCTGTTCATAGCAGTTGTAGTGCCACTCAGAACTTTACTTCGCAAAGATTTGAGGAACACTGTCACTGCGCATGTCACCCTCAGTCAAGTTGACAAGTCTTGTGTGCCAGTAATTTCACAAGCACCCTTACCGTTCTAAACCGGAACGCAGTATGCTCACATTTAAAATAGGAATAAAACAGAAATACGGCCCAAACAACGACCTTACTTGGAATTTTACAATAGAACGATGTTCGTGTTAGCATCCAAATTATTTAATAAATTACCTGACGCTGTTAAAGAATTAAATTGCAGACAATCCAAAATGAAATTGCATAATTTCGCACCCCTCATGGAATAAGTGGAGTTACGTCAAACATGTTTATTGCTCCATTAGATACAGAAAAATATAACCCACATCCTCTCCAATTCTTGTAACTATATCTACAATATTAGTTGATAGAGTTACAAGAATAGAAGAGGATGTTGTTATATTTTTTTGTATCTAATGGAGCAATAAATGTTTTTGATGTAACACCACTTATGCCATTTTCCCATGAAGGGTGCGACTTGTTAGTTACTCAATCCTACTACAATATTGATGATTTTCTAATTGATATCATAAAAAGTAAAATTTAACTATTGCATGTAATATTCTATTTTCCGGTTAAATTCCAATTGTTGTTGTTTCTTTAAGCTATTGTATTAATTTTACTTTAATGCATGCTACATCAAAAATAAAAATAGAATGGTGTTAAATATTCGCATGTCAAGTTTATGGTGAAATTTATTATAATATAATATATTATGCTATGTTAACTGCATTTTTCAGCGAATAAATATCTTATAGGTATTCATTACCGCTTGGTGGTAGAAATAGGTAAGGTGGCAGTACTTTTGTGGACAAATTTCTTTGCTAATGAAACTAACGGATGTTTGTTTCGACAAATGTCTCTGAATAAGGCTCGATTTATACCTACAGAAGCAACCTTTTGAGGGCACAGCTGTGTGTTTTTAACCTTCTCGTTGCATGACGAAAACAAATAAAAATGTTCTTGACTTAAGAAAAACTGACACTGTACGGACGGGTAACAGGGGAAAGTCCAGGGCCAACACATTTACACGTGTTTGTTATATAAAAATTATTAATACAAAGATCAATCACAAAGAAAAATCCTATGTCTGTGTACCTTACTAGGGCCACATTTACACTTTATATTGTTCCTAGTACTTCTATAATAGCTCATCTATTATTATTCATCCTTTTTCACAAAACAAGGTAGAGTTGCATGAATTATACAATCTCGGTTAGCACTTTTGGTATAGCTATCTTTAACTCTACGAAAAGCTAGACCGCTAAGAATGTAATACGGGCATTCGTGGAACCACACTTTTATTTATCCGATTGCGTTTACACTTTTGTGGGTGGTTGTTTTAAAGTCCGCAAAAGATTGTGAAATATTAGATCCCACTGCTGTACGAGTCCCTTCTATGAAGAGGGCTAAAGACGTAATTCACAGCTTTTAGTAGCAGAGTTCTCCCTGTGAAAGAATTTGTCCAGGGAAGTGCTGCCACCTTATCTATTTCTGCTGCCAAGCAGTAATAATCAAAAGAAGCTTTACTACTATTAATCTGGCTTGAAGGGGCAAATTCTCATTATATGTAATGAATAAATAAATAACTATATGAGCCTTTCTATAGCGTGCTTACGGAATTCACCAGGTCTGCTTTTAAAGAAACTGTGTTACTAATAACATAAAATAAATAATAAGTACTAAAAGCCCTACCAAACGATTTGATTCTAAATCAGATCATGTATCCAAAAAGGTAAGAATTTGATGATTACTTTTTATGCTTCTTGCGCATGCCGTACTTTTAAACAAATGAATATCTATTTGTTCACGAACAGTGTTACCAGACTCCATTTACGAACGTTTTGCTACCCTGACATTCAGTAATTTGTTTGTGTTCGATATTTGTATTAATAATTTTATTACTATTACTAAAATAGTTTAGCTGATTAAGGATACGGGAAAAAACGGAACAATTTGCGCTCATAAAAAGGCCGACCCAGGAAGTCATATATAACATTCCAAATAAATCGGGACGTTCCGTGAAAATCAGTAGTAGGTCTAGCAATACTATTCCACGGGTAACCCTATTTGAATATATTTGGTACAAATTTAGGCAACGGATGGAATACAAAAACAGAACTGGATAGTTCGGAATACATTAGCCAGGAGTTTTATGGGGTCAAAGGTAGGACTTTTGTGGGAATATAATAACTTTCTTATTATTTTATTTATATAGCTTACAAAACGTCGCCTTACTTTCTTAAACTCCTATCTTAAAGCACAAAATTACTGAAATGCAAAAAATGGATTGTACAAATTTTGCACGCAGATTTCATATCACATTTCTTCATATTCACACACTGGCTTTTATCTATTCCTAAAGTAATGCAACCAAATTAACACCTTTGATAAGAAATTTAAAATAAATAGAAAGTTTTGGCATCTCCTGAACAATCACTCTTTATAAGATACGAGTTTGAGAAAGTAAGGCATCGAAAAGTTATTCAAAAGGTGAATAAGTGAGTAAACTAAATCAAGGGAATAGATAAGTTAAATGTGGTCTGTGGTCGCGTGTATACACATACATTCTCCTCGTTGTCGCAGTGATAATGAAATGTTTATGCGAGTTTTTTGTAACAAGTTCTTGCGTTGAAGGCTGTTTTTATTTACGGGTAGAAACATCTATTATTTTATTCTAAGTACGTGTAGAAAGTAGCTTTAAAAAAGTCATAAAGAAAAAATAAATTTTATTAAGGCAGCAGCCATTTTTAAAATTATTTCGCGTGGCTAATGCATAATATGTGTTTTTATAAGTTTATTACTTGAGCCATTATTTACGATTCCAAGAAATGACTTACGTTTGCCATTAAAGCTTAATAAATACGAAGGTACACGTAGGGTCTCCAGCGGTCCATAGGGTCCCGGTGTAGAAAATTTGATAGTAAGCTTTAACAAGAATCGGTACAGAGTACTAAAAAACCGACCTGAAAAGTAAGTGGAATTACGTCTATTTGCTAAGTTTTATTAAAATATTCCCTAGTTCGCCACCATACAGTACTTGACACTGGAGATAATAAAAATCGGTTCTCACTACTCAAAGTATATTGAGAGAAAAACGCCTTGAATTGGAGAAATACCAAAATCAACCATTAAAGTAATTGCTCCTAAACTAAAGTTAGGCGCTAATTATAAAAATGAATCTACATGCGTGAACAGCCACCCTTCGAGGTCGATGCTTTTCTTCAAACTGAAATGGGACCACTATGGAAGTACCCCCTTTCCAACAAAAAAAGAATCATGAAAATAGGTTCACAAATACCGGAGTTGTCTCGTAACATACATACAAAAAAAAAAGAACATACAGACGATTTGAGAACCTCCTCCTTTTTTAGAGTCGGTTAAAAAGCGTTATTTTTACTTTTTCTTCTTCTCCGGGAAAAGCTAAAGAAGGTTTTCCCGGTGACGAAGATTAATGCAAACACCCAATTCTGAACTATAGACACAAAAATTCCAATTTACGTTACATACGATTGACAATTTTTTTTATAACATCAATTGACGGGACGAAAACTGCGCCTGATGGAAAGTTACACGCCTGTCCGTAACAGTTTCAGTGCCACTCAGAGCTTTAAATTGTAAAGATCTGAGACATAAGTTGACAAGTCCCATGTACCTGTAATTTCACCAACACCCTTACCCTTCCAAACCGGAACACAGTAATGCTGACATTACTGCTTGGCGGCAGAAATAGGTAATCGTATTTCACATTTTTTTTTTCAATGGTTTTAGCAATGTTCTATATTAAAACAATCCTAATATAAGAGAAGAGAATATAATCTATAAATTTTCATCGAGTGTTGTGCCCTGGGACACCGCGTTAATATTTTCAAATTAGTCTTTGTAATTTTTTTTGTAATTACTTTTTATACATTAGCACGTGACTTATCGTACTTAATTCATTTGCAAAGATAATAAAGAAAAAAAAATTTAGGTTAAATTTAATTAATTCTAGTAGGCCACTAAAATACACCGGGGAGCTATTCATGCAGGCTATCCAAAAGTGTAACTGTCATGGCACATAGCGGGGATATTCGTGAACCTAAACATCTATGGTATAGGTATTTATTTGTAGCTGTTTTTTATGATACCTAGTGAGGAACGAACAAGTCGTATGCCTGGTGGTAAGCGACACGCCTGTCCATAGCAGTTGCAGTGCCACTAAGAGCCTTAAATGGCAAAAAAATCTGAGGATCACTGCCACTGCGGCCGTCATCCTGAGACATAAGTTGATTAGTCCCATAATCAGTCTGCAATTGGGACCAGCACCCTTCAAAACCGGAACGCAATAATGCTCACACGTCGAGTATATAACGAGAAATAGAGACGAAATGTCATTTAATTTTTTTGAAAAGTATTCCGCCAAATCATTACGGTGACAACTGCGCTCCGATTGGACAGCCCAAATTCGAAACAATTGACGGGTGTCGCCAATTGTTTCACTTCTAATCGACCAGGTTAACTTGAGCTTTGCTATAATGGACGAAAATTGAAAAATTACATGTTTAATTACCGATGAAGTGTGATTCCGTTTGTTTTGTTAGAGGTTTTGTTGTTTTTCCCACAACACCGAATTACTTCAACTGCCTCAGTGGCCGAACGGTTACCATGCCGGACTGCCACGCAGAGGTTCCAGGTTCGATTCCCGGGCCGGGAGAAATAGTTGTATGGCCTACAATTATTTCTCTCGTGAGTTTGGGTGTAATTTGTGGTTGTCTATGTGTATGTCCATGGCACCCGCGACACAGGGTTTCCCTAGTGCGGGGCTATGTTGAGTGTGTGCGTAAAAAAAAAACCTTACTTTCTCAAACTCGTATCTTAAAAAACAAAGTAACTGAAACGCAAAAATGCATTGTATATACATATTTCCAGGATGATTTCACATCAAATTTCCTTCATATTCACACACTGGCTTTCAAATATTCTTAAAGTAATGCATCTAAATTAACACCCTTGATAAGAAATTTAAAATAAATAGAAATTCTTGCCATCTCCTGAATAACCTGAGAAAGTAAGGCGTCGGAATGGAACAGCCCCCATTGTCAAAGATATTATCTTTATTACAATAAATACATAATATTTTTGGAATATACGGAGACGTACACAGGTCAGTTGTTGACGCTGTACTATTTCAGTTCTCTAATTTCTGATTTCAGCGCAAACGAGCGTTGATATTTAAAAGCGATATAAGGCCCATTTGGCTGATGAGTTGCCAGGGTAGATGACCCCTTATTTCCTGGTGGCAGAAAAATATGGAAGGTACTCATTGACTTACAATTATATGGACGTCGGGTCCGCGCTAAAAAGTGTCCGAACTTATAGGGCGTTAAAATCGTATACAGAGCGTCATTCACGCTTTAGTCCTCGTTTGTTCGACTGACAGCGAAGCAAGCAAAATTAGACAGTACTGCGATGACATTACAATTTAAATTCAACGTTTTAGCTTTTTCATATTCCTTTACATGTCACTACGTTTAAATAGGTTGACTTGGGACATTTTTTTCGTGGTTTTTGTATTAGACCCGTTGTCCATTTATTTGTTAAGTCAATGAAGGTACTGTATTCTTTCACAAGAAGCTGTACTACTACAAAAGCTTTGTAATGCCGTTGAAAAAACGTGTGAATTACGTCTTTAACCCTCTCCTTAGAAGTGACTCGTGGCCAGCAGTGGGATTTAATATTTCACAATCTTTTGCGGACATTGGCACAACACTCACAAAAGTGTTATCGTAATCGGATAAATAATAATGGTATGCACACAGAACAAACATACAAACATTCATTTATATTTGTAATAATATTAATATCGTCGGAGATAGTGCAAATCCGCGTATATAGATTGAAACTAAACGAAATTTCACAGAAGAGGAATTTAACGTTATTACTTTATTATTTCAATGGCTACGACTTAAGTTAATAAGAGCTAAATGGATAGAGCGTGTTTTGCTATGACAGTTAGACGCACGCGGTCGCGGGGTGAGCGCGATGAAACCAAGGTAAACAACTCTTTTATGGGGAACTGTATACGTTTTTACAATAAGATTCCGGAGCATATATGAGGCCATGAGAACCATAGTGGCCTAATTCAATGGACAAGCCATAGTGGCCTATCTTACTTAGGCCAGTATGGCACCTCAAATTTAGATCACAGAAAACCATAACAATGATTATGCTGCCATCTAGTGAAAATTCGTTGTATCACTTTTAGGCCTTTCTGGTTCTATCAAAATGATCAATTTGAACTGGAAAAAATCATAAACTCAATATTGTAAAAAAATGAGTTAGGCCACTATGGTTCTCATGGCCTCATATTAAGTTTATCATTTCCTAAGTTTAAAAACTACATTAAAAATAT
>NW_020654587.1:9725-10996 GCF_003589595.1 Hyposmocoma kahamanoa
GAATTATGCACCGATTTTGAAAATTCATTTTTTATTTGAAATGGTGTACTCTCGAGGCGGTCTCTGATGCCAACAATGCTGTTCCGGGTTCGTTTCGGCTATCACAAATTAAAAAAATATTTTTCGCATACAAAAGTCGACTTTTCACTTCACACAATATATGTAATCAACAAATCACCGTCATCATGACAACCAGAAAAAAGTATAAAATGTAGAAAGGAGTCCGTAACACTCCCATTGTCATCAGAATCTGAGGAGGGGATACCTTGAAAATCGGAAAAAACCGATTAGCAAACTTTTGATATCGGTTTGTTTTTTAACCGACTTCAAAAAAAGAGGAGGTTCTAAATTCGACTGTATGTTCCTTTTCTTCTCTTTTTTTTTGTATGTATGTTACGCGATAACTCCGGTATTTGTGAACCGATTTTCATGATTCTTTTTTGTTGGTTTCCATAGTGGTCCCATTTCATTTTGAAGAAAAGGGTGGCTGTTCACGCATGCAGATTCATTTTTATAAATAGCGCCTAACTTTAATTTAGGAGCAATTACTTTTAGCAATTATTTAGTTGATTTTGCTATTTCTCCAATTCAAGGCGTTTTTCTCTCGATATACCTTGAGTACTGTCGTAGTGAGAACCTATTTTTATTATCTCCAGTATCAAGTCCTGTATAGTGGCGAACTAGGGGATATTTCAATGAAACTTAGCAAATATACGTAATTCCACGTACTTTTGAGGTCGATTATTTTAGTACTCTGTACTGAGATTATTCAATAAAAAAGTTACAATTATTCATAAAAACAATTAATTACCGTGTATTATTTTTATCATAAATTACATATTTTTTCCTATTGTAGTTTACTGGGTTTTGATTAAAACTATAGAAATCTACAGAATTCGATTGAGATGATATCAGTTTGTTGCGACGGCTTAGTGATTATTAAGATGTGATTGACAGATAGAGACATAGATTCACTATATCCATTACAAGAAATAATGTATCACAAAATAATCCTCTGTACAGGATATGTGAATAAATCATATACTAATTGCAATATCTTTAAATGCTTTTAAGAGGTTACTTCTTACATTTAACTGCCTCTGTGGCCGAACGGTTACCATGCCGGACTGCCATGCAGAGGTCCCAGGTTCGATTCCCGGGCCGGGAGAAATATTTGTATGACCTACATTTGTTTCTCTCGTGAGTTTGGGTGTAAATTGTGGTTGTCTATATGTGTGTCCATGGCACCCGCGACACAGGGTTTCCCTAGT
>NW_020654588.1:0-17431 GCF_003589595.1 Hyposmocoma kahamanoa
AATAGGTAACAATACAAAGAAGTAATTTAAGTAATTTGTACACATCGTTCCATATAATTTTTTTACAAGGCACTCCTTTTAATAAATAAATTGTTGTTTCTTTTTCGGTAGTTCTCATCATTTTTGAACCACTATGGCAAATTTAACAGTTATTTCGTACTCTATTGCTATTAAACAATAACTTTAATTCAATAACTACTAGATAAAATAAAAACAAACCAGAAACGGACAGAAATAAAATTCCAAAAAAATAACAAAGCTGAGAATCGGGATTTTTTTTTAAAACTTTAAATCTTCAATGTCTTTGAAACTACTAATTTTCGGATAGGGTATAACTTGACTTAATTTGCTTCAAATTAGGTCTACTTTCACCCCTTAAAAGGAATGTATCGAATTACCAATCACCCTGTATAGCCCGTTTAACATGGCTTGTCACAACTCGCAGTCGCTCGTGACCTCTTGTCTCACTTCGGAGAAGTGTCGATTTTTCTGCACAAATCAATGGCGCTCGGCCAATAGACAACTATTGGCATTGTATGATCAGACATTTGCATGCTATTTCATATATGCGAAACATGTTTATACTAACACTGTCTCTTGTTACATCTCTTGTTATACCATGTTTCAAGCAAATAAACGTATGATAATAATATTATTATTCATAATATTAATACTTTCATTTATTTCCAAAACTAAATGGAAGTATTGAAATTCACTTAAATCAGTCACTGATATTAATTCTATACCAATGCATAAATACAAAAAAGCGTACACTATTTGGAACCTGTTTAAAAATCTCTATGAAAATAAAAATCTTGAGGTTGTAAATGTATGGGATTTATATTTTAAAGTTTTCTCTTTTTTCTATATTCTCAAATTACAAATATTTTTGTTTTCTGCGCAAGTTCACTTTTCGTAATATTTGAGTATTTGTAAACGCAAAACAATAAATTCAAAATTTCATGTGACGTCCCGGTTATTCTCATAATAACCTATATTCCCAAATGGAATATTGATCTATTTTAATTAAATGTTTGAATGTCGATAATGATTTATCGATAGATTATGGTACGACACTAAACAAATCTGCCATTTGTTCGTTCAATTTTTGTTTAGGTATACACGTTCATTCCGCAGTTAGGGCAGCTCCATTCTTTTATTTTTTTTCCATCCTGTAACCGAACCCTCATAAATTATATTAAACAACAAAAAAATAACTGCTGTTCATTCCTATCTGAAGCAGAGATTTTATGTTTTGTGGTCACCTCATAAACCTCTTGTGGTCGTTATACTCATAACATAAAACTTATTTTTAATCAATTGAAAAAATACAAGTTACAAGATGCCCAAGCCTGCGAATTAAAAAGTGTTCAAAAATAAATGGCAGATAATTTGTCATAAAAATATTTTCGTATTTGTCGTAATAATTGTGATTCTAGGACGTAAATTTTGCTGAAAATATAAACATTATAAATTATTTAGGTTATATAATAATTTTCGTTCATCTTGTGTCTGTAGTAGTGGTTATAACATTAAAAATGGATGTTGTCGGGAGCGAGATTGGGCAGAAAATGCGGGTAAATATTGCAGTTTTTACTGGATTTTACTGTGTTTTAGTACTAAAAACGATAGGACAAATAATTCCCAATATGTTTAAATAATATTTCTGTATATAGATATTACGACTCGTGGGTACTCATTAAACGATTATCATAAGCTACGGATTACTTACCCAACAGGAAATATGTGAAAAAGTCATGCCGTGGTAAGGAAATATAATAGTAATAATCGTTTAATGTTGCTGTATGTGAGGTGACGCAATTAACGTAAATTTCGACACTGAACGTTGACCTTTAGAATGCAATTTGTAACCTACATTATGTATCGATTTTTCCCGGCACAATTTAAGAATTGCGAAATGAATGTTACATTAGATGTAGTAGTTTAGCAGCAGTATAGTTTCTTGTGACAGATTTCTGCCGCCAAGCTGCAATGTGATTTTTACTGCTTTTCGGTTTTGAATGGTAAGGGTGCTGGGATCCGAATCCGAACCTTCGATAACGCAGTTGTCGACATATTTCTTTTCATTTTTATTTACAACACTCGAACCGATCGTCAAACTGTCGTATTCGAAACCAAGCTTAAATGACATCACACCCACCCGTACGATTACCGAAATTCTCGTTTAAATAAGGTCTGGATTTTGTTAAATTTTATTAATTTATTTTAATGCAAGACTAATGCATTCCTATATTTTAGGCCTATAAAGTCTTAAAAATGTATATAAAAGGATTTTAATTTTTCTTGTAACCTTTTTACTGACTAGCACTGTACACGCTGTTGGATAACAATATTGTATCGGAATCGTACGTTTAACTTGGAATGTTCTGGATAGCTTGGAAAGCGCTCTTTGATTCGAGAACAATGTCCAATTTAAAAATTTGGTTAAAATATTGAAGAGTTCTGAATTGGGGTCCTGATGAAATTACAGACAGGCGTAGGGGCAGTGCCTCTTAGATTTTTGTGATTTAAAATATTCAAAGTTTACTATGAGGTGTAGGACTAGTTTAACCCGTCAGTTGCCATCGTAAAAAAAATAAAAAGTAACGATGATAGAGTATGTTGGGAAACAGAGTATTAATAATTTATTAATTGATATAGCCTATTAAACTGCTGCAAGATATGAAATAACAGTGTTTAGGATGTGACTCCACAGTGTGTGTCCCTGTGATGTATTAAAATCTTTATGTCTTTATTTTTATTGTTTTCAGTCTGCCATCAAAGCAAAACTTACAGAATTAGGATGCTATGTTGGTAAGCAACCCTCAATTAATAGATAGCAGCAGTAGAACTCCTTGTGAAAGAGTTCGTACAGGGTAGTACTGCCACCTTACCTATTTCTGCCGCCAAGCAGTAATGTCAGCATTACTGTGTTCTGGTTTTGAAGGGTAAGGGTGCTAGTGAAATTACAGGCACATGGGACTTGTCAACTTATGTCTCAGGGTGACGGGCGCAGTGGTAGTGCCCCTCAGAACTTTGCAATTTAAAGCTCTGAGTGACACTGTAACTGTTATGGACAGGTGTGTAGCTTACCATCAGGTGCATGACTTGTTTGTCCCGTCACTTGATGTTACAAAAAAAGATTCAGCTCAACACGAGCACAGCAACTTTACCACTACTTCACATCAGCACAGCAACCTTCACTGGGTTCGCAGAGTGGCAAATTAATTTACAATCATTTTTTGAAAGTGACCCTATTAGTAACCGACTTTCAAAAAATTAGGAGGTCTCAAAAGAGTGTAAAGAAATTCCAATTAAAGGACTAGGGCTAGCACGACAGGGCGCGACATAAAGCGCGAGCTACTACTATTCTAACATAGAGATCTCGCGCTTTATGTCACGCCTTATCGCGCTAGCCCTACTGATACCTCAACTTATTATTTCTTGTCTTCTTCTTCATGAATGATGAAAAGTTATGATTACACCTGTATATCCCTTTGAGAAAGTTCACAACAATGTTAGCCCAATGTCATGATTATTTAATCTAAAGTCCTGTTGTAGATAGAAAGAATTCTGATTCTACTATGTAATGAAGCAAAACTTAACTGTTTTAGTTTGGGCCACCAATGTTGAAAAGCAGTGATATGGTTATTTAGGGAGTTACCACATTTATGCACATGGAATCACATCACGCCAATCATAAAATTACTGCCTCTGTGGCCGAGCGGTTACCATGCCGGACTGCCACGCAGAGGTCCCAGGTTCGATTCCCGGGCCGGGAGAGGTATTTGTATGGCCTACATTTATTTATCTCGTGAGTTTGGGTGTAATTTGTGGTTGTATATGTGTGTGTCCATGGCACCCGCGACACAGGGTTTCCCTAGTGCGGGGCTATGTTGAGTGTGTGCATTATTATTATTATTATTATTATAAAAAGCTTTAAATCCATGTAATAATAGCAAATATGACGTTATACGTTTTGCAACAGTTATATGTATATTGTCATAAAACTTTTATCTGATTAGCTGAAGAGGATTCCGCATTGATAAGTATGATGACTCCCGTAATTGACTCTTTGTTGTTTGATAATTGTTTAATTGATTTCCATTTAAAAAATATGTTTTCTTCCAATGGAAGAAGACAATGATCAAAATATTACATCTGGCTATTGTTCCTTGTCATACACAATGTGACTTTGAACATTTTTACAAGAATCTCGGCTATCTATTATTATATAAATTAATAATATAATATTATTATTAATTCTTGAGTTGATGTGTGAATTCATTCTGAATTGTACCTGGTCTGTGAATTTTTGACAAAGTTCACCATTGTTATTTATAATTATCAGTTGCCACTTCCATTCCATTGACAACAGTGAAAAGGCTTAAAATACCATATTTGAATTATATCAGAAAAAAAAAATAAAACAACAAAATGCAAGCGTGTATTGTATTAAACGTTTTTCAGATGATGAACTCCCTGATTATGTAATGGTAATGGTAGCCAATAAACGGACCCGCACTCAGATGGAAGATGATCTACAGCTTTTTCTTGGCGACAACACAGAGCTGTTTGTTAACTGGCTTCACCAGGTGCTGAAGAAACTGCAAGAAGTCACTATTACTGCACCTCTAAGTATGTTTACAACCCTAATTATTTGCAGTTAAATTTCTATTGACGTTTCTCAAGACTTCAAATTGAAGGGGCTCAGATGTTAAAGGAGGCAGTGGACTTTGTTCCTTCCGTTCGGAAGAATTTATCCATAAAACCAAGAAATGTAATTTTGGAAAAATATTGGTGACACTTACCTTTAACTCCCGTGCAGATGCGTACTGGCGGCGGTTAGAAGATAATTCATTGTTTGCGACGAATGAATATTATAAATAATTACTGATAAGCGGTTTTACATTTTCAGCAGCGGTTTTGTAATTTCCTATCAATTTTTCGTCTCAATGACGTTTTTATTTTCTTCTTTTTGGCCATAGCCCAGCGCGCAAGGAGGTCGGAGACTGCCGCCCAATCGTTCACCAAAAAATACCTTTAATGGTTTCATGGGCTCAAACATTCCCCCCACCTAGACGGACAAAGATCTCTTTGTTCTTCTAACTTTTAAACAAAGAGCGAGAAAGAAATAAAGATAAAAAACACATGCGAGGATGCGAACGTAACATACTTCTTTCCCCAAGAAGTCAAACAAAACATAATACTTACATTATAAGAAACAAAATGTGCGGTATGACAAAAACTTAAAAGTTAATTTTACTGCAGAGGTAAAGGGGAAACCTTTACCACTGGCCTTTGATAAGTGCCTGAATTAGTACGTACGGATACCACGCGGACTATTCTTCTATACTATATCTTTAACGACAGGGTGATGCGGTATAATATAGGAACTGGAATCATTTTCCAAGTCTTTCGCTAAAGAAATGTATCCCTTTTCTAAATAGTCGCGGATAATTTCATCATATTATTGATGAATAACATTATTTTGTTTAAACTTTCTTTCCAATGAATTATATCTGCGTGTCGCGGTAGATAAGGAATCGCCTAAATCAAGCGGATCGCGACAAAACGGTAGCGGAACAACATACCGACCGAGATCATTTCCATTAGTTTGTTGCGTATAAATTTGTTCACACACCTTATCTTCAGTAGACAGATATTTGCGGATGGGAACCTCTTCCGTTTCCCAAAATTTAGAAAGGAGAGTATCAACATTGTCAGTTGTGGTGAAGAATGTTTGTACAGAAGACGACTGAGCATCTACTGTATTAGCGGATCCGGAAATGACATCCGAAGACAGTTTCAATCGCGTCGGGTAAACCAGGTGGGCCGATAATGCGATTATTTTTCATTATACACTACGAAATTTTCAGCGCCCAGCAGTAAAACAATTTTACCCGACAAGTACCAATGACTATCACTGAATTGAATGTCCTGTAAATAATAATAATAAAGTGGTATTTATTTGACACGGCGGAAGATTACCAGATATTGTATCAATGACCAATGCTTGCAAGTTTAACGAAAAAGACGGATCAAATCGCGAAAACAGCGTGAGATTTGACGTTCCCTTTATAGACTGAGAACTTTCTCCAATACCATGTACTGACGTATTTTTATTGTCAGGTGTAAATTTCAACCCCAACGTACGTAAACAGCGTGACGTCACAAAATGTTTCTGAGAACCTATGTCAACCAGAACTCTTAAATCGCGGCGATTACCAAAGGCATCTAATACCTGTACGGTTGCAGTTCCTAACAATACTGTCTTATGCGAGGCTTGATTGATCGTAGCAGTGCCCGAGAAACCTACAGCATTATTATTATTAGTGTGCGGAAGGCCTGGAGAAATATCAGAGGGGCCATGTTGAACCGAAGACGGCGCGGAGTTGATATGTGGACGTACTGGCTGTGCGGCATGGACGGTCGCGGCTGAAGACGTGAGTTGTACAGCTGGGAGCGGTGCGGGAGGTCTAGGTTGACCTTTATTAGCATTACAGTAATATCCCTGATTAGAGACATTTGGGCGCTCAATCAATCTGCGGCACCATTGGCTATCATGGGCCTTATTGCAATGTCTGCAAGTAGAATTCGCCTTACACGTCGATAAAGTATGACGCACACTTAAACAATTCACACAACCATTACATTTTTTAATTATATTATATTTTTCTATTGGCGATAATTTCAAAAAGGGTTCGCATTGATACAAATTGGCATGTTTGTTACTTTTACAATAATTGCAAATAGGGTTGTTACTGTTATTTGCTAAAAACGTTTGCATATGCATATATAAGTAATTAAGGTAGGCTAGGCAATCTGTAAAAATTTGATTATTTTTGTTTTTGATTTTGACAGCTGGTAGTAATTCGGTTGCGTTCAGAAATTGTTCATGGAATGCTTTTTTTTTTTGTTTACTGGCGGCGGGCCGATAACCAATGTAACTTGTTTTATATAAGTCTTATAGTTTTTAATTTACGGTCGACTGGTGTGTTACACAGAACCCATACTTCGAAACTTTATTTTTTTTTATATATATATTATTATATTTTATATTAAGTATTATTTTTTTATACAATTCATATTTATTTATTATACCTCTATTTTTACCTACGCAACACGTCATGTCAGATGATGACTCTTTTTACTCAGCTTGCAACTCGCCTTCGTCTTTTCTTTCTATTGATAGTGAAGAATCTGAGTTTCATAATACTGGTACCCTTGGCGATTCATTAACGCGCGAATTCCAAAACTTCACGAACTTTCTAAACGTCTGTCATATAAATGCCCAAAGCATCCCTAGCCACTATAACGACCTACTTGACACTTTCTCTTCTCCTAATATTCATGCTATTCTGATTTCAGAAACCTGGCTTAAACCAAACCTTGCTTCTACATCTTTTAGTCTTCCTGGTTTCATATTACTCCGCAATGACCGCACGGGAAAGGGTGGCGGAGGCGTTGCCATTTACATCCGTAATGACGTTCCTTTCAAAATTCTTTCTTCTTCTCCCTCTCTATACTCCAGTTCTTTGGAACACTTGCTCATCAGATCAAGGTAAAGGGTATAAAAGTGGCTCTAGGGGTTGTTTACTGTCCTCCTTCTATAGATTACTTCTCTTCGTTCGAAACTTTCCTCTCATCTCTTAGTGCTGAATACACTCATCAAATAATCATGGGCGATTTTAATACCGACCTCATGAAAAACAGCATGAGAGCTCGTTCTTTGAAAGCAGTGATTGAATCTGTAGCTCTAACCGTTCTACCTCTTGAGCCTACTCATCACAACGTAGACGCGTCGGATACCTGGCTAGATCTTATACTTGCCTCCTCTATTGATCACGTGGGCAAGGCTGGACAATTTTTGGCACCAGGTTTTTCACGTCATGACCTCATTTACTTGAGCTACAAAATTAAACCACTTAAGGCTCAGCCTGTTACAATTGAACTACGTAGTTTCGCGAGACTTGACATGGAAGTGTTAAAAAAGGACGCGCAGGCTTTTGATTGGGGCCCTACGTTGTCAGCATCAACAGTCGATGAGGCGGTGTTTTCACTAAATTCCGCAGTTCTGAAACTTTTTGACACTCACGCGCCAATTCGATCTGTCAAACTTAAGCGCCCTCCTGCGCCGTGGATAACTCGAGCAGTCCGTATTGCAATGACAAGACGAGATCGTGCGTTTAGGAAATACAAACGCGACCGATGTGAGGAAAATTGGCTCTGTTTTAAAGCAGCAAGAAATAGGTGTAATCAGATGGTAAGAGCAGCCAAACGTAAACATATTTATGAAAATATTTTACATTCTTCCCCCGTTAACACTTGGAAATTCCTAAAATCCATTGGTGTAGGTAAACCGCAAATTTCGTACAATATAACTTCTTCCTTCTCCTTAAATGAGCTGAATACTCACTTTGCCAAAACTGCAACTTTGGACACCAACACCAAACAACAAAGTATTGCATTTATTAGAGCACTGCCCAAAATTTCAAATTCTGTATTTATTTTCACCTCAGTAACTGAAGATGAGGTCAGGAAAGTGGTTTTGTCAATCAAATCCAATGCTGTTGGGCACGATGACGTAAGTAGAATTATGGTTATGTGTATTTTAGAATGTATACTCCCTATTATCACGCACGTAGTTAATTTCTCGATGACGACTGGGGCTTTTCCTTCTCTGTGGCGAAATGCTCATGTAATCCCTCTTCCAAAAGTTACTAACCCCAGTCTCCTCAAGCATTACCGTCCCATCTCAATTCTTCCTTTTCTTTCCAAAGTCTTAGAGGCTATCGTTCACAAACAATTGTCTGCCTATGTTTACTCAAACAATATCCTTTCTCCATTTCAATCAGGTTTTCGACCAGGTCATAGTACTTCTACTGCATTGCTAAAGATTGTTGAGGATGTAAGGAGGGGCATGGACTGTACTCTACTTACTGTGCTGGTCCTAATTGACTTCTCCAATGCATTCAACGCCGTGGATCATGACCTTCTCCTTGCTACCTTAGACCACCTAAACATCTCTTCAACGGCAGCTCAATGGTTCTCTTCTTATCTCCGCGATCGCCAACAAGCGATTCGTATTGATCGCTCGTTCTCAGAATGGTGTAAACTCACTTTCGGGGGTACCTCAGGGCGGAATTCTCTCTCCTCTCTTGTTTTCTATTTTCATAAATCTGATTACGTCCAGCATCAAATGTTCTTACCACCTGTATGCCGACGACTTGCAGCTTTATACCGAGGTTAATGTCGGTGGCATAAGTGATGCAATTGTATTAATTAATGATGACCTTCATCGCGTCTCGGTTTGGTCCCAAAAGTTTGGTATCAATGTCAACCCTTCTAAGTGTCAAGCCATCATCCTTGGAAGCTCACGCCTTTTTTCGTCTTGTGATCTGTCGTGCGTGCCACCAATAATGTTTGAGAACGTAGTGATTCCTCTGTCAAATCAGGTAAAGAACCTGGGGCTTATTATTGACACAGGCCTTACGTGGGATTCCCAGGTGTCTGACGTTTGTCGTAGGGTTACAGACACTATAAGAGCTCTTTACAGATTTAAGAACTTTCTTCCAATTAAAACCAAAACTCTCCTTGTTCAAGCTCTAGTGTTGCCTGTGATTGATTATGCTGACGTGTGTTACAGTAACATCTCTCAAACCTTTTTGAATAGATTAGATCGTCTTCTTAACAACTGTATTAGGTTTATTTTTGGTCTGCGGAAGTATGACCACATCTCTGCTTTTCGTCGTCAACTAAATTGGCTTCCCATCCGTGAACGCAGGTCCTTAAGAATTTTAACCACACTTTTCTCCATCTTGTTCGACCCGGCTGCACCTGATTATCTTAAATGTTCATTTCAATTTCAAAACGCTCGGCCGGGTTGTGAATTTCGATCTTCCCGTAGCCTTAAGCTTTCTATTCCTTCTCATCGCACTGATTTTTTGTCTAATTCTTTTACCCTTCATGCAATTCGTCTTTGGAACGCGCTCCCGCTTCGTGTAAGACAAGCTCAGACCAAATTATCTTTCAAGCGCATGTTGCGCAAGCATCTGTTTGACAATTGTCAAAATTAAGACACTGTATAATGTTGCTTTGGGTACATATATCATATTATTTATTATTATAATATATATATGTAAGTTTATTATGTATGCATAATAAGTATGTTTATAGTATGTTATTTATTTATACCATACAAATTATCGATTAGTTTTCTAGTATATTGTTCTTCTTGTTTAAGTGTAGCACCAACCTATTGTGTTTTTTTTCCTGTTTGGCCCAATGGTTGACTGGTAGAGATTGCCTTATGGCATTAAGTCCGCCATTTGTACTTTAGTGTATTGTACAATAAAGTTTAAATAAATAAATAAATAAATATGCGTAAGATGCGTGCGAGTCGCGGGAGTTGGATGGCTTCGTTGAGCATGGTTGCCTACGTATGGATGCGACGTTGACGTGACTGTAGTAGTACGTTGTAATATTTTTGTTTGATCGCGAATAAATGATAGAAATTCGTCATATTTAGGAAATACATCGCTGCTGTTAAGAGACATTTCAAATGCTTTACACAAGTATAAATGCAACCAACATGCGTAATGCCAAGTGTACAAAAATGAAGTCGGTCAATTCTTTAAATGTTCAACTGACGTAAAGCGGATACCGAAGTCGAAAAGTGATCAATAAAGCTTTCTAAATTTGACAAGGCGGAAATGTTGAATGTTATCAGCTTGTATTAAAAACTTAGCAATTTTATCACGCTTCGTTTTCGGTATGGCATCATAAATGCTTTGAATGCGTGAAAGGTAAGAATCACGTTTACTTGATAAAAGTGAGATTTTATTCTCCATTTCTTCTATTAAAATGACGCTATGTCAAAAAAATGGGATGGAATGAAACACTAGAACACAACCAAAATAATTCAAATTCTAAATTCTAAATTGTATTAACTTTGTGTCTACAGCGTAAAAACATATGACGTGGCCATAAGTGTAAGTGAGACGAAATAGTATTTGTCAAGCACTACAAGCACTTTAACCGAGTCGTATAATAATGACGTTTCCGTACGTACAAATTTCAAAGCGGTATTATGAATTTTAATTTATAAAATTCTAACTGAAAATGCAGGGAAATATTAAAATATTGCGGAAATGCGATAATTAGAGGTAGAACCCAGGTCTCAATGGCCTATAGGTATGAAAAAGAGGAGTTAAAGGGAGTACAAATACAAATACGTTTTACGTATGGCAGATGAGAATTTTGAAATAAAACCGAAAATTTTAGGAAAACTTACAGAACGTTCGGCTCGTAGGCCAAAAATTTGAAGGGGCTCAAATGTTAAAGGAGGCAGTGGACTTTGTTCCTTCCGTTCCGAAGAATTTACCCATAAAACCAATATATGTAATTTTGGATAATTATTGGTGACACTCACTTTTAACTCCCGTGCAGATGCGTGCTGGCGGCGCGGTTAGGAGATAATTTCTTGTTTGCGACGAATGAATATTATAAATAATTACTGATAAGCGGTTTTACATTTTCAGCAGCGGTTTTGTAATTTCGTATCAATTTTTCGTCTCAATGACGTTTTTATTTTCTTCTTTTTGGCCATAACCCAGCGTGCAAGGAGGTCGGAGAATGCCTCCCAAACTTTCACCAAAAAATACCTTTTATGGTTTCATGGGCTCAAACACAAGAATTTATAAATAGTTATCAATCAATGCTATAAAATATCAGAAAGGTTGATGCTTTAATATCTGTTGGGAATGAATCCCATCTTTTAATGTTGACTTTGTATCCTGCCAGCTGTAACAGTGCAATGCCGCAGCATACGCTGAAAGTCATTGCATTACATAGTAAACAGTTAGAGCGGCGATGTCTGAGATATCTGCTGCGGTGCCACACACTCTTATCTTTAAATTATTACCACCTAAGTGCTTATTTCATTATCTCTCATATAAACAAATCTTTTTTTCAGAACCAGAAATAGAAAAGAGTAAGGAAAAGTCAAAAGAAAAGAAAGCAAAAGATAAAAAGGAAAAGGACAAAACAAAAGCAAAGAAAACTGATCACTTGAAGAAAGGAAAAAAGAAACATAAAGATAAGTCGCATCGTAAGAAAGACGAGAAGAAGGTTCATAAAAGCAAGAAAAAGAGCAAACATTATGAAATGGTACATCCTAATGTACCACCTTTGCTTATGAATATGGAGAAAGAATCTGAACCATCAATTACTGATGTCTTTGCTGGTCAGATTTTAAAGAAACATGGTGTAACCATAGATTCTCCTAAAAAAGAAGAAATTATAGATGTAAAACCGGTGATCAAGGAAATAAAAAGGCCTATTTTGCCCATTATTGATCCAGCTACCATACCAAGTCAATCTGAGCCCGAAATTAGTACCAAAACTATTGAGTCTAATACTATTGCGAATGAATCTGGCACTATATGTAATGAAATTGGTATCGAAGCTGGTGAAACCAGTACTTTGGATAATGAACTTAGTACAGATATAGTGCAAGGGGCTCCTAGAGACGAACAGATAAAAGAAATTAACGAAATTGAAGCAAAGATACAAGGTTTGAAACAGAAACTGGTTGAACAGTTAGATTCCATGTCTGATGATGAGGATTTTTTGACTATTAGGACTGAGGCGGAAGAATTAATGAATGATTTTGCTGAAGATGTCTTTCAGGTAATTTTAACTTAACTCTTTGTTTTGTGAGGCCCATTATAAGTAAGATATACTGCAGTGGTGAAATGTCATTATACACAATATACATTGGCTACATTGACTTACAATTATATGGACGTCGGGTCCGCGCTAAAAAGTGTCCGAACTTGTAAGGCGTTAAAATCGTATACAGAGCGCCAAACTCCGCTTTAGTCTTCATTTGTTCGACTGACAGCGCGATACTGCTATGACATTACAATTTAAATTTCGAATAGGTTGACTTGGGACATTTTCTTCGTGGTTTTTGTATTAGACCCGTCGTCCATTTATTTGTAAGTCAATGATTGGCTAGCCTTAACAATTTATTCAATCAAGACAACATTCTTAAACAAACATTTAATTTAAAACCTACACTCTTGTCAGTGGACTGTCTCCGTGGCCGAACGGTTACCCTGCCGGACTGCCACGCAGAGGTCCCAGGTTTGATTCCCGGGCCAGGAGAAATATTTATATGGCCTATATTTATTTCTCTCGTGAATTTGGGTGTAATTTGTGGTTGTCTATGTGTGTGTCCATAGCACCCGCGACACAGGGTTTCCCTAGTGCGGGGCTATGTTGAGTGTGTGCGTTATTATTATTATTAGTGGAATAACTTCCAACTATCACTATTTACTGCTCTATCTTTGGGTTCCAGAAATGACAACTTGTCACTTGCTTGCTAGGTCTTCCCCTGCCTCTCTTTTCTTTAATCTTCCCTTCTCTAATAATGAGACATGTAATATAATTAACTGATTTACATTTTCACATAATTTTCAAGAAATAAAACGCCTGGTTCTTTTATCCGATTGTCTAGCTGTGCAATGCCTTACAAAATGGCTGATTGTTTTGTTTGACAAGGCAAGCTGCACATCGCCTCGAATATTCTTTTGCACAGAAAAGTACTGAGTAGCTGTCTCTTTCGATCTTAGTAAAAAATGAGCATGATCCATATCGTTTCAATTACGCGAATTCAAATGGCAAGTCATGTCGATAGAGTTTGTTTGTTTGGTAAAGAATAATTACTAATGCGTAAATGAAGGCGATAAAGGTAGATTGTCTTGTTTCCGTGGCAAAGACTAAGTTGCATCCAATACCGCAAGTGTAATCTCCTATAATTAGTAGTATTATACTATTTGTTTTTGTTCAAAATAATAATGGAGGGCAAATAGTTCTTGCGTGCTAGTGTTTTTGATCCCCGACCCAGAAAGAGGGAAGCTAGATTGAAGCCTTTCTCTCTATTTCTGTAGCATCCTACCTCCCAAATAGATGGACAGATCTCAAAGCAGATTTTTTTCATTTGAAGGCTAACTTAATCGGATGGTTTTTAACCATGTTTGATGAACACCTGGCTTGATCGTCAGTCATAAGATGCATATTTACTAAACTTCCATTTGTTTGTAAGGAAAGAGCCACAGGACTCTTCATTCCAAAGACATAAAACTATAGTAAGGATCTCTTTATGGATCAAGGACTCATCGCAGACGGTTCCAAAATAATAATAAGCGTGACTTGAAATGTTTTGGTATATTACGGAAATCTAATGAAATTACAATATTGTGAATACCTTGGTCTGATGCTGTAACCAGGACAGTCTACAGATTACCAAATACCTCAACTATTTACAATAAAATTGTCATGTTTGAGCTGATCAGATTGGTCTCAACGAGTTGTTAGCTTACAGATGGTATCTTTCTTGGCTTTTTGGAATACACCGCCTTACCTGTTTTTAAATTTTAATTTAAGTTTTATTAGTAATATTTGATTGTTTCTGTCATTGTGGTTTTCGTTATGTCATCAAATAAGTGTGCAATTCAATCAGTATCATATCATGGCGTTCAAATAAACAAATAATTAAGTCAAGTAAGTTATACTCGACTAAATCAAAACACAATGTCAATTTTAATTTTGTCGGGTATTACTTATTTCACGGTAATTGTGTTACGGACTGGGAACGGGAGTTAACCACCTGATTCACCTCTGATAGTATATATTATTTGTATATTTTATTGAACAGGAATTACAGAAGACATTTTTAAAGCATTAATAATCAATTGTGTTATGCGTGTATTACAAATAACATTCATATATGCAATAATATTTATTTTTTGTCGAGTTCTCAGGTTTTCGCGATTGTTACACTAGTTTCCCATGTTTTGTTTGACTAACTGTAATTAGTTTTTCATGTAGATATATTTGCTTTTTATATTTCAGGAAATCTCGTCACAAACACCAGCAGTGGCTGTGGCAACACCTCCTTTGCAGTCCAAAAAATCCCCCTCCCCAATTCCGCCAAAACCTTTAGAAATCCCAAAAGAGATTCCCAAAGAACCACAAGAACCCCAGGAACTGCCCCAAATAGAATTAAAACTTCCCAAAAGACCCATAAGAGAGAGACTAGGCGCGCGCGAGGAACCAAAGAAATCAGCAGAAAAAAAAGTCCCAGAAAAGAAGGCTCAAGAAGAACAGGAAAAGGCAGAAAGTCCTGAAAGGTTGTTACATTAACAAATTAAGGTATAAGGATATTGTGCTTGTGTAAGGTATTTATTTCTCTGGTAATTACTTTTTTTTTTTTCCATTAAAAATGAGCTTACATTAACTTGACAATTTATAAAACAGTGGAGATATTAATAATAATAAATTATTATCACGTCCTGTACAGACGTTATAAGTTTTGGTATAACGAATAAAGTGAGTAACGAACAAAAGTATTTCTAGTGATTTCTTGTCAACACTAATATTATTGATAACTATATAACCGACTTCATAAATAGGTGGAGGTTCTCAATCCGTCTGTATTTTTTTTTGTGTATAACTTTGTTACTCCGACATTCGTGAACCGATTTCGATGATTCTTTTTTTGTTGGAATGGGACTACCTCGGTAGAGGTCCTATTCAAATTTGAAGAAAAACAGAACCGGATGAAGTGCGTGTAAAAAAGCGCTCGCACGAGTCATAGTGCCCTTCCCGCATAACCAAGAGGTTGATAGAGAGGGGCACTGTAAACAGAACTTATATAGAATGATATGGGACTGTTTTTGCAGCCAGTCAGTCCGCTGGTCATCCACAGAGGCTGAACGTTGGTTTTGATGTAGTTTATCAAAAAATTAATGTCATAAGGAAATCACTAGCAAAATTAGGAAATCACTAGCAAAATTGTATTCATGTTGTCATTAACCAATAAATCAAGAGGATTGCCAATCAAGGTACAAGACAGCGTGGTCGAGCATTTAGTACCTATTGGTACACAGATGTCGCGACGAGTACACATAGCTATTTTTGTAACTCTAATTTATATTGGTAACAAACAAATTAACTAGATGGCGTTTATTGCACTGATTTTTATGGTTAGTGCCGGCCTCAGAACAATGAATTAATAGAAGTGGTTAGTTAGCATCTCATGCGTGCCAACTATAGGTCTCGACAGACCTATCAGAGCTCAGTCCGCCATTTTCGCTTTGTATGGTATGGTTGTGTCATTCTTTCGTGCAAATTCTGTAAAATCCTATAAAAATGTCATATTGTGCTGTTTTGGAGTGCAAATACGATAGCCGCACCAGAAATATTATCCGTTAACGAAAGTAAGGCCTATACCCCTGCAATATCGTCGCTTCTGGTTTGGAGAACTAAATTAATAACTCCAATTTGTAGTCGTTCTACAATTAACCGCTAGATGGCTAGATGCAAGATGGATGGATGGAAATTCATATAATATCAAAACGTCGTAACTTGTAACAATAGGTATTGATGATTGAACTTCAACGGTATGCCAACAAGGTAAAGTTTAAATTATATTAACAATCCAGAATTTTTTATTTCTTTTTAAATTTGAAACTACGACCAATCAATATCAAGATTTTGAAGTGTTTCAAATGAAGAAGAATGTGTGAGTTGGCGACATCGATTCTGATTGTAATCGAGGATTACGGCACTTCCATGGTTTTTTCTTCCGTGCTACCGGCTATTCTTTTAATTTTGTTTAGTATTAGCGCCATCTATTGACATGCATATTAGTCAAAGTTGAGTCAATCTTAATGTAAAACGGGATTTTGACCTTTTTCAGAGTTACGATCTGTGCTATGGAGATTAGCAGTCTTCTTCAGTTATTAGTCCATGATATTACTAAAACTTGTTTATCAGATTATGAACGTTACCCATATGTTACCACATCGCACCTATAGAACAACTTAATAGAAAACGACTTAAAAACTATTAAAATATTGCCGCTAGAGGGAATTTGCGTCATTGCGTCATTGGAGAGGGACTATAATTCAAAAACGTCTCATTAGCTAGTTGAGACCAGCTGCACGCTCAGAAAGCGGTTAGCAACAGAGATCTCAGAGAATAACATTGACCTTACTGTGTCTTGTGTCATTATATCGTAAACTATATTTTGTTGTCCTATAATAATTCGTTGTTTAAGTTTATCTAACGTGTAGAAGAATGTTGAAGGTTTGTAATAAAACATTACTGTTGCATTATAACTTTTAGTTATATTATTAACATTGTTAGGTGACAGTACTTACTATTAATATTATATATATATATATGTATATATATATAGTATTATATAACTTAATAAACGTATAACTTTATGCTTACTGCTAGTATTAGAAACTGAAATGTGTTCCAAAGTATAATGCTGAATTCATTGAAGTAATAATTAACCACCGATTTAAGAATTGCCTCCATAGCCGAACGGTAACCATGCCGGACTGCCATG
>NW_020654589.1:0-5192 GCF_003589595.1 Hyposmocoma kahamanoa
CCCCGTAGCATGGCTACGCATGATAGTCGCGACACGCGCGATAAAATTGGAAAAAGCGCGCGCTATTGGCTGTCTCAATCAGATCTAATAAATTAAAAAACATATTTTTATTGTAAGGGACATGCTATATACTTTAAACCACTGGGCATTCTTAAATTTTAATAATACCAATCGATAGAGCGGGCAACTTCCTAATCCAATGATATATGTAACTCATTTTCGACAAAATATCCCTTAATTAATTGATACTTCTGGTATCGATATTTATTCACAAATACATGTCCATATTATTAGTTTGCAGGCGGTAAAAGCCAGGAAGTTTAGGTAAGCGCACGATTATCCGATCACTGGTGATGACTCGTTTATTGAATTACGTATGTTTTCATTCATCATTTTCATTCATTTAGATGTCACTGTTAAGTTGTTAGTTATTGTTTCCAAGCTACATCGAGGAGTACGGCTTTATCATTATCATCAGCCAGATCCAGACTTCACCCACTGCTGGGTATAGGTCTCTCGCAGTTTGTACTATCCACCAAAATCTTGTGTCATCAATCACAACCAAACGACTCTCACCTTGGCGTGTTACAACACCAGAACGTTACGACATTGCCAAAGTACAAAAGCAAATCGCAATGTAAAACACATGGTATTTTAACACTCGTAATATGGTTGATACAGACAAGTGGAAGCAGAAATCCGTGAAGCAGAAGCGAAACTCCGAAGTGTGCGAGCGGAAGCAGAGGAATCGTTGCGTGAAGCAACGCAAGCGAAAGAAGCAGAGCGAAACGTGTCGCAACAGGTGCAAAAGCTCATGAAACTTAGGCACGATAAGGAAGAATTACAGCGCACGCTGGCTTCGCAGTTGGAACAGCTGCAGGCACCACATCATGCTGTGCTGGTTAGTATTTGCTTATGTCTTAACCGAGTTTTCCTGCGCTGGCCATTTGCAAAAACCACCCTTCATGTAATATAGTCACATCTGCAAAATTAGAACTATTCAAGAGAGAGGTTTTAAGATTTCTACGAATGAAATTGGTCGTTAACTTTTTTATGCTTAAATAAGAGAGTTAAAAAAATTATTATTAATTACCAAAAGTACGAAATCTAGATAATAAAATCAATAAATAATCAAATTAGGAGAAGCAAAGGTCATCAAAGCGTACCCCTCATGGAGCTTAAGTGAAGTTACGTCAAACATGTTTATGTAACCCACGTCTTCTCCAATTCTTGTAACTCTAGAATATTAGTCAATAGAATTACAAGAATTTGTGAGGACGTGGGTTATATTTTTTTCTAACTAATGGAGCAATAAATGTTTTTGACGTAATTCTACTTATGCCATTCTTCCGTAAGACTGACAAAGTTAACAGTTTGAATAATAATGGGCGAGATACATTACGCTCAGAACAGGTGGCTTTAGGGCCAAAGCGTTGTCGACCGCGTACCGGAAAACGTGAGCGGACTACCCATAAGGTGGACGACCCTTTCTATTCAAAGCTCTGCTCAAAATCGTGGAAGATACGACGAATACGAAATTTGGTATAACTCCATACTTATTACAAATTTCAATGTGAAAAATCTTATTTGGACGAAAAAAGATGCAACTCCACACAATACCCACCTTGCAATCCTGTGGATTCTCACTATTAAGGATACTATTCAATTTGTATGAAGATCGATTATAATGCATGGGATCTAACGATTTTTTTATTGATTTATTTCAATGCGATTTTCAAGCGAAGCGAAATCGAATCGTCTAGATCAGAAAGCAATAAACTTTTTTAATAGTATTATAAAATTAGAACTTGGTTTACAACAAATATATTTAGTTGTAAATAGTTTTGTCCTCGATTTCGGGAACCCGGCCCATTTGCCAGGGATTTGCCCATCTCTGATTGTCACATTATTGTCTCAGTTGTTCCTACAGGTTTGTCATCAACAAATCATCACAATCAAGGACCATGGACTGGTTCGAAACATGGCGAGCAAAAATTCGACTTAAGTACATGAGTTATCTGTTAGTTTAGTTAATATATAAATTTCTTACCGAGGGCGCTATGGCAAAAAAAGTCGTTAAAAACTAAAAACTAGGGATAATGCGGGGCTATGAGAGTGTGCGTTATTAAGTAAGTTGCTAAAGCGCTTGTGTAATGGAAATAGAACCCGAAACAATATACAAAAGTTAGTTTTTCTACACTGACGCGGCCGGGGATCGAACCAGGGACTTCAGAGATGGCGACACCAGAAAACTGGTGTGCAAGCCACTCCACCACGGAGGCGGTTATTATATTATACTATGCCTTTAGTTTGCTGCAGTGATGATAATGATAAAATGGCTTCTTCCAACAGTTGGACGAGCTAAAACACTCCCAGGAGAAGATGCAAACATTGCAAGTTCAAGTGGAACAGTTCACGGCAAAGGAACGGCAGTACAGGACCAAGATGGACGAATTCGACACCAAGATTAGGAAAGTCAAGGGCAAACTGGCGGAAGCGACGTCCGCTTGTCGCAACTTGAGTGTAAGTTTAGTAATAGTAATACAACATGCATAGTGTACAGTAAGAAAATATCAAAGAATCAGAACATGTGACAGCTCTGGTACTTAATCATTGTTACTTTTTTATACAAAAACCGACCTCAAAAGTTCATGGAATTACATCTATTTGCCACGTTTTATTGAAGTCGGTTAGCGGAAAGTGCGCAAAATTGCATTCATCCATAACTTTCGCATTCCATAATGTGTAAAATAATAAATCGTCTCATCCGTAGAACAAAGACCTATCCTCAGAACTTTGTACATTTCGTTCGCTGTTCTTAGCTGTGGATATAAGATCGATCATTGATCGATTTTATATTTCCCAAACGAAATAATACATAAAATTCTAAAAACACCTATAGCTAGGCCTTATTTTGAATAACGAGATTATGTATTTATCCTCTTTTCGTTGTATAATCACATCGGACTCTGTTCTTCGGAAGAGTCGAAATCTCCATAGCAGCTGCCGTGTCACTCAGAGCTTCAAATTGTAAAGGTCACCCACAAACATAAGTTGATAAGTCTCTTGTAATTTCACCAGCCCCCTTACCCTTCAAAACATAATATAATAATAATAATATTAATAATAATAATGCACACACTCAACATAGCCCCGTACTAGGGAAACCCTGCGTCTCGGGTGCCATGGACACACACATAGACAACCACAAACTACACCCAAACTCACGAGAGAAATGTAGGCAATACAATTATTTTTCCCGGCCCGGGAATCGAACCTGGGACCTCTGCGTGGCAGTCCGGTATGGTAACCGTTCGGCCACTGAGGCAGTTAAACACAGTTAGAATAGAAGATTTTATATCGTTTATTTTAATAGGATAGTGTTATTCTATATTATAGTAGCAGGAAGAGACATAAAAAAGTAAGAAAGTTTATAAATCGTCGGCTTATTGCAAGAAGTCATTAATTCACTTACAAAATTATATGGCAATTCATGACTTCTTGCACTAAGCCGACGAAATAGAAAATTTCCTCGAGGGCCGTACACTGGGACATCGTGTCCAAAAGGCTGGCAACATTTCCCCTTTGAATTGCTAAAGTTAATCTTTCGCGGAAACTGCCAGTTTTGTGGTCACCGGAGGCTTCTACGCGGCCATCCGACAGCTCGTTCGCTAGAAGTTTCACCTGTGGCCCCCAGAGACCAAGGGTTTCAACCGCAAAAGGCACAAGGATGGAGCACTGATCAAGGTTGGCGTATTTGAAGCCTTTTGCGGTTCCCGGCCTCTCTGGTCACAGAAATAGCTAAGGTGGCAGTACTTCCCAGGACGAACTCTTTCACAAGGACCTCTACTGCTACAAAAATGGTTGTGCAGTAAGATAGTTCGGACGGCAGCTATGTAGTCAGTGACGTATAGTGAAACGGGAACAGCAGATTTGGTACTTTATATTATAAACTGCCTCCGTGGCCGAACGGTTACCATGCCGGACTGCCACGCAGAGGTCCCAGGTTCGATTCCCGGGCCGGGAGAAATATTTGTATGGCCTACATTTATTTCTCTCGTGAGTTTGGGTGTAATTTGTGTTGTCTATGTGTGTGTCCATGGCACCCGCGACACAGGGTTTCCCTAGTGCGGGGCTATGTTGAGTGTGAGCGTTATTATAAAGAAAAAAAAATAAAAAATTTATTTTCCTCCAGGAAGAAATAGAACAAGAGCAACTAAAACTAGATCACGGCACCTCGGAGCGTAGATCGTGTCAGCAGAAGCTCAACGAGGATAAACAGAAGATAGGCCAAGTGGAGGCAATTTTGAAACAGAAGTTTGACGTCATAAAGGAAAATATCGCCGACGCGGAGAGGCTGTGTCCTAGAATTGACAATCCAAGGTAAAACTGAAACTCACTTTCATTACCGAATTAAGTTTTTTGAGTATACGATTATATATGTATAAGAAACTCCACTATGTCATGGATTTTTTTTTAATGTTGATAAATAAGTGATGGGTCCAGTTGCAGTGCCATTCAGAGCTTTAACGCAAAGATCTGAGGTGCACTACCTCTGCGCCCATCACCCTGAGACAATAAGTTGAAAAGTCCCATGTGTCTGTAATTTCACCACCACCCTTCAAAACCGGAAGGCAGTAATGCTCACATTCCCGCTTGGCGGCAGAAATAGCTAAGTGGCAGTACTTTCCTGGACAAACCCGATTTGAACGGAATCAGATGTGAACAAGCGTGCGGAACTTCCGCAGTTGCGGAAGCAGAAGTCTGTTACATCCATCGAGTATATAACCAGAAACAGACGAAACGTCATTTATTTTTGTTTGAAAACTATTCTGCCAAATCATTACTGTGACAACAGCGCTCCGATTGGCCAGCCCGAATTTGGAACAATTGACAGGTGACGTGAATAGGTAGCGTCAATTGTTTCACTTCAAATCGACCAGTTAAATTGAGCTTCGCTGTAATGGACGAAAATTGCAAAATTACATATTTAATATTTAATTACCGATGAAATGTGATTCTGTTTGTTTTGTAATTAGATGTTTGCTGTTTTTCCCACACTACCGAATGGAACAGGCCCCATTGTTAGAGATATTATCTTTATTACAATAAATACAGAATATTTTTTAATATACGGAGATGTACAGTTACACACAGGTCAGTTGCTAGCGCTGTACTATATCAGTTTTCTA
>NW_020654589.1:5202-13088 GCF_003589595.1 Hyposmocoma kahamanoa
GTACTATTTCAGTTTTCTAATTTGTGATTTCAACGCAAATGAGAGTTTATATTTAAAACTGATATAAGGCCCATTTACCTGATGAGTTGCCGAGGATGGATCGCCCTTATTTCGTCTTTATTTCTGGTTATATACTCAATGGTTGCATCACTAATGAATGTCATCGTTTCAACTGTACAACATTCATGGTCGTATTCTAGAACTCTACTCAATGCTCAAGTCAGGATTGCAATGGAAACACAAACACAGGAAATACGACCCTAATGGCAGGTACTTGAGTATGATTTCGAGTGCTTTAAGCCATACTCAAATCCTGACTTGAGCATTGAGTAGAGTTCTAGAATACGACCCTGAATGTTGTACCCTCAGTGTGTTTATTTTTTTGCCAGAGATAAAACATTAGTAGAGAATGAGCTAAAAAAGACGCAGCTGAAGCTTTCGTCGCTGCGCAGCGACGGGCTGACCAAGGCTCAAGTGGCAGAGAAGTTATTAGAGGTGGAACGCAAGTACCGCAAGACTGCAGACTCGCTTAAGAAAGTCAAAGAGCTTATTGCTGATGTGAGTATGGCTGCCTAGTGTAATTTGCCATATCAATTACCCGGTTGTCCAACAATGGGCTGGCTGATTATTAATTTTACAGGAAGACGGCGCACTCGATAGGATACGTTTTACTAGGAGCTTTACTAGGTCGATTTTCTCACTCGTTCCCTGCTACGTATTCTAACCCACTATCTAGTTCTAACATAGCAGGATAGGTGACGCTGATCTCCATGGAATAGTTAATAGTTATTTTTCTTGCCGTGTGTCGCTGGCATATACGACTTATGTAGCTGTCATTAAACACATTACAACAAAAACAATAGACATCGATTTGGCATTTTTTCTTCTCATCTCGACTTCATCCGAAAGAATCCAATCCTCGATAAAACACCGGTCTTAAACTGGAAAATTCTAAACTACATTTTTATGTGGTATTATAAGACTGACAAGATGAACAAGTCGTGCGCCTGGTGGTAAGCGACACGCCTGTCCCTATAAGTTGCAGTGCCACTCAGAGCTTTAAATCGCAAAGATCTGAGGGGCACTGCCGCTGCATCTGTCACCCTGAGACATAAATTGACAAGTCTCATGTAATTTCATAAAATAAAATAATAATAAAATGCCTGTAATTTCACCAGCACCCTTACCCTTCTAAACCGGAACACAGTAACAAATAATTAAATTATTAAAAAAAACAGACAACTTATTTTGAAAGTCGAAAGTTATATTTTCGTACACATATTTACTATAAATAAATTTTGTGTGTAATGTATTTATTATGTTTTTTTCTAGATCAAAAAGGTATCCGAGAAACACTTGAGGTTTTGCATTCAAGTGCAGACTCATATTTCGAGGAGAATTCAAGTCTACTTCCAAGACATTCTCACTGTACGCGGATACTCTGTAAGTGTTAGTTCTATACTAGTTATAATTTGTTACGAACGACGACAAATATCGGTATGATCATATATGTATAGATACAGGCTTACTTTGCGCTACCGATCTTAAAAAAGTTTTGTGGAATGTCATATTTGCCAAGTTTCATTGAAACGGAAAGCATTCAATAAATCGATTTCATCCCCTAATTTGCCACCCTTAGAGATGGAATATTTTCTTCAAATTTGGATGGGAGCACTACTAAAACACTCCCTTTCCAACAAAAAATCCGAAATCGGTACAGAAATGTCGTAGTAATTGCGTACCAAACAATAGAGAGCGTAGTCAAGTTCTAATTCTGCGAAAAAAACTGTACTTTCAAATGTTTAGTTTATCCGAAAGAAGTACTAACTCACCAAAAATACATATTTTTCTATAAACAGGATTTTACCACTAGTTCTAGTCGCAAACCTAGATTATGGGATCTTACCGTGCGAAAGAAATCTGCTGTGTATTCTATACAAAGTAGCGACTTACTATAAAAATCTGCGAGTCTGCGACTGTTTTTTTTATGATATCAAGTGACGGGACGAACAAGTCGTGCACCTGGTAGTAAGCGACACGCCTGTTCATGGCAGTTGCAGTGCCACACAGAGCTTTGAATTCCACTGCTCCTATCACAAACGTTGACAAATCGCAAATGCCGGAAATTTCACCAGCACCCTTATACCCTTCAAAACCGGAACACAGTAATGCTCATATTACGAAGAATAAATAACGACTCTTTCTAGGTGCAAGCATAACTATGCCTGGACGCTGTGGTTGTCGATGTCACAGAGTAGTTTCATTGAAATGAATTTATTCTAGCATGAACCGTGAAACGCCTTTATAACTTTGAAACGGCTTGTCGACTAAAACTGGCTATATGCTACAAGAACTGAGTCACGGTTTTTTACCTTAAATGTAAAATTTCAACTACTAAGTTACGGTGGCGTTGGAATGATGTCGTATGTTATGATGATATTCGACGTATAATGATAGAATACAATTACTGTCTGACTGTGGTAACAGTAAAGTCTAAGGAACATAATTACAGTCTTCACAATCTATTCCCTACATGCCATCAAGTATATAACCAGCAATAAAGACGAAATAAGAGCCATCCATCCCTGGGGCAACTCATCAGGCAAACGGGCCTTGTATCACTTTTAAATATCAACTCTCGTTTGCGCTGAAATCACAAATTAGAAAACTGAAATAGTACAGCGCCAACAACTGAACTGGGTATACATCTCCGTATATTCCAAAAATATTCTTTATTTATTGTCATAAACAAAATATCTCTAACAATGGGGGCTGTTCCATTCGGTGGTGTGGGAAAAACAGCAAATACATCTAATTACAAAACAAACGGAATCACATTTTATAGGTTATTAAATATGTAATTTTTCAATTTTCGTCCATTATAGCAAAGCTCAAGTTATACTGGAAGATTTGAAGTGAAACAATTGACCACCCGTCAATTGTTTCGAATTCGGGCTGGCCAATCGGAGCGCAACATTCACCGTAATGAATTGGCAGAATAGTTTTCAAACAAATTAAATGACACTTCGTCGTTATTTGTGGTTATATACTCTAAGCTACGGGCGCTCATTCTTTAAAGTATAAGTTAATCATCAAATAGAAATAAATGTTAATTCATTAATTTAATATCGTTAATATCTATTCACATGACTTGTAGTCAAAAAAATCCTTTAAACTGTAAAAACATTTTTTAATTAGCCACGTCTTCAAAGTTTTGTCAAAAGTTGTAGTACCTAACATTTTTTAATAATGTGGTAAGCATTTCCTGAATTTCTTTAAGACTTGTTTCTTTTAGGGCTGTATGGAGATCGATCACGCTCGCAGCTTGCTCGAGATAAAATGCACTGGCCGTGAGTCCAGCTCGAAACGCCACGCCTCCTCCACGTCCTCTCTATCCGGCGGCGAACGGTCTTACTCTACAGTGGCTTTTTTCATGGCTCTGTGGGACTGCGTCGAGTTGCCCTTTTACTTCCTTGATGAATTTGACGTGTTTATGGTAAGTACGGTATCAAGAGTGTGTGAAGCTTGACACTTAAGAAATCAAATCAACTCTATGTCGCTTACACTTAAGAACAGTCCCAAGTCACAGTATAACTTATAATATGATAAGTAGTTCAACTTCCGCCTGTTGGGCGCGTCAATACCTACACATTAGTTTAGTGGTACCATGGACCAATCTCCATACTATAGTCTATCTTTTTTGAAGGAGTAATGACATTTGTATGGTTGCCAATTTTCACAAAATTTTCAATACTTTATGTAGTTGTTGTCGGTATATAGTTTTATTGTGAAAGAAGATAAAATATTGCCAAAAATGACTGAATTGTGAATTTTATAATGTTTTAATGATTAATTATTGCGTTATTACCTTTGTCCTGTATCTTGCTTTGTAGAGACATATTTAAGGTTTTTTTGAAATTATGAAACACAGTTAGGTTACAATGAACGTTAAACGATAGGCGACTTTTTATTTTGACGATCTGCTAAAGTGTTGAAAACTTCAACGAAATTTAAGCGCAGGTCACACCGTGGACGAAGCTAACTTAGCTTAGATCACGTAGTTGTATGCAAAGGTAAGCTATGAAAATACGTAGTAAGTAGTGACATGCTCCACTATGGATACGTGCGCGAGTGAAGGGCGGCAGAAGGGCGAAATACAGGCTGTCTATTTGAAAGTGAGACATATTCGTACATACAACATAACATAGACTAAAATAAAATTAGGATATGGGATAGAACAAAAAATAAATCAACAAATGTGTTTTGGAGTGTACATAGGAATAAACCGATTCCTTTTACGCTTGATTTCGAGTGCAATGGGAATACTACCAAGCGAGCGCCGAGTGAGCAAGCAACAATAACAATGATTTCACATCTCCCTTCCTATTTTTTCGCGGGCTTAGACCCGACAAAGTACCTCATTTCTCTACAAAATAAAAACTAAGTTACTCACCGACTCATTTATGTTATGATGGAAAAAGCTGTTATCAAAATGATTACGTTTTAGCTTATGTTAATTATTTTTTACTTGAACTATCATCGAAATGTTTACGTACTGAAAAAGATAAGATTATGATTTAGCAACTACACTCGCGAGCAACCAAATCGACTCAAGCGCTACCTCTACATTCAAACATTGTTCTATATAAAAGTATACAACATTTCAATAAAAATAATATGCCATTTGAAAGCTTGAAACTTCAGCTTTTAGGAAATGTCGTCATTATTAATATCCATGTATACTTTTTTTTATTACCGGTGTCTGAACTTAAATGGGAGAAAAATGGGATTTTGGGTAAAGGGGAGAAAAATGGGGTTTTGGGTAAAGGAGTTTGACACAAATAAAACACGTTTTTTTCTTAAGAAGTATAAAATTTATTAATTCAATATTTATTATTGCCTCCCCTAGCCCTAATTACAGCACGTAATCGATTCTTCATCGATCTTATTAGTTTTTTGACGTTGTCTTGAGGAATACCTTCCCACTCCTCTAATAAAGCTGCCTTCAGTTCTTCCAGGCTCGAAGGATCTGGATTTCTTGCTCGTACCCTTCGTTTGAGCTCGTCCCATAAATGCTCGATGGGATTTAGGTCTGAACTTAGCGCAGGCCAGTCCATTGTGCGCAAATCGACTTCTTGAAGGAACTCCTGAGTAACGCGCGCTGTGTGGCATCGAGCATTGTCGTGCATTAGGATGAAGTCTTCGCCAACAAATCCTGCGTAGGGCACAACATGTTCCAGGAGAATATTTGTGATGTACCCATCAGCTCCCAGTCCCGCTCCTCGGCCTCCTCCAGGCACGAAAACGAGCTCGGTTTTACCCTCCAACGAGATACCAGCCCACATCATGCAAGAACCGCCACCATAGGCAACGGTTTCTGCGAAACAGCATTGGGCAAATCGCTCTCCCGGACGCCTGTAGACCCGGCCTCTCCTGTCACTGCCATGCAGACACATCCTGCACTCGTCAGTGAATAGGACCGACCGCCATTGCCCAAAGCTCCAGTTAAGATGCTCTCGAGCAAACTGTAGCCGAGCTTGCCGGTGGCCTGCAGTCAATTTGGGGCCTGTTGCAGGCCTTTTTGGAGACAGATTGGCTTCCTTCAGACGTCTTCTTACTATCCACTCACTGACAGCTACGCCTCGAACACGTCTCAGCTCGCCCTGCACGTCGACACCCGTAAGGTGCCGATTTCGCAGGGTGGTTGAGACAATGAAACGGTCGTCTCCTTCAGAAGTACAACGGTGGCGGCTGGTTGTTGGTCTCCGAGTGAATGCTCCGGTCTCTTGATACCGTCGGTATACTCGGGATACAGCAGATTGACTCAAGTGAAACTGGGAAGCCACTACTCGCTGACTGAGTCCTTGTTGCAATAAGGCAACAACTTGAGCGGCTTCTTGAGGTGTGGTATCCATGGTTTCTTGAAAACAATGAATGCAGGTTGCGGAGATGTGTATCGGTCAACTGTTGATAAGCGACTGATAAGGATTCAAGGGTCACGGGGGTTTTTATAGGGGTAGAGGGTACCGCAACTAGCAGGTAGCGTAGGTAGTAATTAGTCCCATTCTCCCTAATTGCGCAAATGAACATGTTGGTACTTGTTTTATTTATTGATATTGATGTTTTTTTAAAGCTTAGGTTTCAAGCTTTCAAATGGCATATTATTTTTATTGAAATGTTGTATACTTTTATATAGAACAATGTTTGAATGTAGAGGTAGCGCTTGAGTCGATTTGGTTGCTCGCGAGTGTAGTTAACATTTAATAAGAATTGAGGTTTTTGTCGCAGTTAAAAATGTAAAATCAAATTATTTACAATGATTGGTTTTTTAGTTATTTACAGTTTATTTACACTTACGTGGTACTAGCAAGTGTTCAAAATGTCCACCGTTTTCCACAATGCGTAGTCTAGCACGGCATAGTAAATTTTGTTTTAATTTGTTCAATACAAACACATTTAGCCTCGCAATATAAAATGCTGAGATAATCCTCACACGCAACACTTCGACATTGTTCACCTCACTGCGTAAACTCCGATTTGGGAACATTTCAGTAGCTTGCCTCACATCATTACCACTTATTGCGTAAAGTCGCACTATCTCAGTCAATTCGACGTTAGAATAAATATCCATTTTGCGGCGATCGCGCAGTGACCGTCCGAGCGGAAGTACAAATAATTTACATGTCTTCGTTAGACCAAGGTCGCGCGTGCACTGTGTCTGCAAACAAACAGCAATTTCGCGTATGCGCCCGCGCCCTCACCCCCGACCTATGCTTTGTTTTTCGCCGCCGTGCGAGGGAACAAAGCCGTGCCGCCGCGCCGCCCGCCGCTGCGTCGGAGCAATAATAATGATGTGCATAGATCTCGACAACTAATGTTATTCACAAGTAGTAGTCGATAAAAAAAAGTTTCCCTTTTTATGAAGTTTAAGTTCATTAGTTTATTATTTCTTTGGGTTCAGAATCAGAAAAATAACGCACTCTATAAGTATGTCTCTTTTTCAAATATACAGCCTGTATTTTAAATAGCTTAGCGGGATCATTGGGTTAATTTTGTTAGCTCGGTTAACTTAGAGTGGTTACACAGGGCGTCTTAGCAGCATTTGCAGCAATTCCATCGCTCCATTTGCGATTTATAGCTGCCGTCCGCTAACTAAAAAAATTTTTTAGATATCATAAAAACCATAACCCCTTTTTCAGAACATTGAAATTGTTTAATGATATCTCTAGCTACACATCGTTAGGGTAAGGTCCAATAAGTCGAACACATTAACTAATTTGAATTGTTTTTAAAAGAGAGTTTTGTGCTCTTTCTTATGCTTTGTCATTTGTCATTTAGCCGCGTTTTAGGTAGTGGACGTTAGATAGGCGATTGCATTATACAAACACGCGATTGCATCGATGCAATCGCTATAAAACCCAAGTGTAGCGATGCAATCGCGCGTGTGTGTATAAAGGTAGACGATTAGCGATTGCATCACTACTGCAACGCTGCTGACAGTCGCCGTGTGTAACCGATCTTAGTTCGCGGTGTGAACGTTACGAAAGTTATAGTCTGTTCCAATCAACAAAAAATAAACAAAATTGTTTGGTTAAAATTCTAAAGCAATCACTCCATACATCTAATAAGTAACACTTTCAGGTATATTTCGAAGATTTGGACTTGTTATTTCATCACTTTTTCCTACAATATTTATTTGAATAGCATCGTAAAATTGTATTTGAAAAATGGTAGTCCAAAAGTAAGGTTATTTTTCATCTATGACTTGTCTATGGTTACATAGTGCTGTACGAAAAAAACATTAGGTTCATTCAATTAAAGTTTTTGTAATCGATTAGTAAATCGAATATTTCAATCGCAATCGAACGAGTATCTAAGTTTAAGGA
>NW_020654590.1:0-13777 GCF_003589595.1 Hyposmocoma kahamanoa
GAGTGGATTGCCCGATCATGCTACATTGCATGAAACTGCATTTAAAATCATGTCAATGATTTATTTGATATTTAATTTAATTTGTTTAATTATTCTAATTATCTAAGCTAATATTATAATTGTAAAATATGGACTGTAATTGTCTGAGAATAAATGAATTTTGATTTTTTTTTTGCTTAATCGATTTCAATAAAACTTGGTACGTCGTTGTGCGACGAAACGAAAATAAAATGTTATGTAGGACAGAACAACTCTCAGTGGGTGAAGCAGCTATATTGTATTAATTGAGTTGAATTTATTTTTATACATTTTTTGTCGTTTTGGTTGAAATTTATGCAAGTCAAATAAAGCCTATTTTATTTTTTATTTTTTTATTTAGGCTCATATGATTCGTTTTGACGAGGAATTAATTAAATCTGACAGCATCGTAACTCCGTTTTCGGACAAAATCTCTTTTTTAATCTTCAAACGCTATGTCGCGCAATAAATGCTTAAAATATAATTTGTAGACCCTTTTTAGTTATAAAAACAAAGGTATAATCGTAGATTGTCATATAATTATTTCTAGTCATTTTGTTTTTTACATCTATTAAAGGTTTACGGATTTAGCCGACGACATTCGTTTCAGGGGGTCTACTCTCGATCTCCGTCCGAAATCCGTCCGAAACAATTACTGCCAAATAAGCAATACTTGACCAAATGAAAAGACGCGTGATGCGAACGAAGCTTCATACTGGATACTTGTCTTTTAATTTTGTCGAATATTACTTATTTGACAGTAATTGTTTCTGACGGAGATCAAAAGTAGCCCCCAGTTTTCGTTAAGTAACGAACACAGAGAAAACGGATAAGCAACTTTTGAGGTTATTAAATTAACGCACACACTCAACATAGCCCCGCAGTATGGAAATCCTGTGTCGCGTGTACCATGGATATACACAAAGACAACCACAATTACACCCAAACTCACGAGATAAATAAATGTAGGCCAAACAAATATTTCTCCCGGTCCTGGTATCGAACTTGGAACCTCTGTTTGGTAGTCATGGTAACCGTTCGGCCACGAAGGCAGTCAAATTACGAGGAGGAAAATCACTTAGGGTTCTAACTGAAAATCAGTGCTGGGAACGCATTGCGTAATCTAGCAAATATTGACTTTGAGACACTTTAATTACCGCGGCTGGGACCACGCAAAGTATCTCTATATCTAGTGTTCATTGCTTGTGCTTGAAATTTAATTTAATATTTTATATAATAATGACAATAATTCGTTTATTTGCTTAAAACATGGTATAACAGAAGATGTTACAATAGAGTGCCAGATGCAAATGTCTAGTTATATAATGTCGATCAGACTACCACAACTCAATAATACAAAATATAGCGTGTGACCGTTCCGAAATATCGGGAAAATAAAAAGAAATCATATCGTGGCAATAAACTTGTAATTAATGATAATCATGATACAGATTTGATTATTAACCTGCACAACATCACACTTGAGTAATTCTTTCAATTAGATCGGAAATAGAGTGAATGTTGATTCGACCTTGCTGAAAATTGTCCGATCTAATTCCTGAATGGCAACGTAATAGATGAATTGACGACCTAGACCCGTGCCTGTGCCAATTGCCCGCGGTCGAAATTATTGCAGCTTTGAAGAGATTAACGATGGGACTAAAAATAAAGTAATCTAATTTATACAATAGAAACAGGGAGAGTGTAGCGGGTGGGTTTCTTTTTTTAATAATGTACTATTCAATATAGATTTCTCCGAATGTAATGCCATCCCTTGCGGTCTTGTGTTTTTTTTTTATAATATCAAGTGACGGTACGAACAAGTCGTGCACCTGGTGGTAACCGACACGCCTATCCATAACAGTCGCGAAGATATTAGGGGCACTGCCACTGCGCCCGTCGCCCTGAGACATAAGTTGACAAGTCCTATGCGCCCGTAATTTCTCCCCATCCAAACCGGCAGTAATGTTCATCACATTACTACTTAGTGGCAGAAATAGGGAAGGTGGCAGTAGTTTCCTGGACGAACTATTTCATAAGAAGCTCTACAAGCTCTCTAAGCTCTTTCTTATCCAATTTTTTCAAGTATTTTAAATAATAAAGTTTATTTCAAATAATTGAAACTCTTAGTTAGTTTAGTATATTACTTTAAAACTAGACACATAACAAAATACTAATAATAACCGCAGTACCAGTTTGGGAGAGCTTGAATACCTTTCAGGCAGCTTTACCCAATGATTCTATATTCAACGGTCTAACATACTCATAGCCCCAGATATATAGAATTATAGATAGGACTGCCACGTAGAGGTCCTGGGTTCGATTCTCAGGCCGGGAGAAGTATGTGTATGGCCTATGTGGTTGTCTAGGTGTGTATCCATGGCACCCGCAACACAAGGTTTCCCTGGTGCGAGGCTATGTTGAGTGTGTGCATTAGTTTAATAACCTCAAAAGTTGCTTACCCATTTTTTCTGTGTTCGTTACTTCACGATAACGAGATGCACGAAACACACGAACGGAGCCTCTGCATGACGCACTTATCACCTTTCCTGTACGTCTACCGCAATTGGTGCGTACAGTACGCCGATTGGCTAATCCTTTCACGACGATGGCAAGCATTGTAGTGTATGCCATGGATACAATAAAAAGAAGAAGTAATATCTGTCTGATAATTCTTTTAGAAAGCTGTTGGAGCTGTATCTTGCGCGGTACATTACAGATCAGAGATGGGAGAATACGCATCATTCATTCGAATGCAGCCCAATCGAATAATTAATTGTGAAAAGTGTCCATTTGAAATATTGGAATGAAAAAAAATTGAATTTTTGTTGAAATTATACGAATGAATCGTATAATTTCTGCACATTTCGATTGACCTGCATTGGTATTCTATCTATTTCTAGCGTGCCATAACATAATCAAATTAACTGCCTCTGTGGCCGAACGGTTACCATGCCGGACTGTCACGTAGAGGTCCCATTTTCGATTCCCGGGCCGGGATAAATATTTGTATGGCCTACATTTATTTCTCTCGTGAGTTTGGGTGTAATTTGTGGTTGTCTATATGTGTATCCATGGCACCCGCGACACAGGGTTTTCCTTGTGCGGGGCTATGTTGAGCGTGTGCGTTATTATTATTATTATTAAAAAAGTAAAGCAAAACCAAACTAGAGTATGATATGATAATACAAATAGTAGATTAATAACACAAAAAACTATTGATTTGTACGAACACTGCAATCATTAGGTAAAGGAAATGCTTTACGAATGAAAATTCGGTTGAATCATTCAAACACCGACTGTTCATTTGGATACCGAAAATTCATTTGAATCCTGAAGATTCATTCGAATAAAAAAATGATAATTCGAATAACGAAAAACCTCTCTAATAGTACATGTGAATCATTTGAAGAATTCGATTGTTATTTTTCATCAACAATCGCCCATCTATATTACTGATGCCACTCGCTTGTACAAAATGACAATCTCCGTGCACACCGTCCGTACAACTCGCACACCGGTTTTCATGGTGTCGCCATCTTTGAGGTCCCGGGTTCGATTCTCCGGCCGGGTGAGTGTAGAAAACTAACGTTTCTAACATTGTCTTGGGTTTGGATGTTTGTGGCATGACGGTGCCATATTGTGTCCGATTTCCATGACACAAATGCTTTAGCTTACTTACTGTGGGATCAGAGCAACGAATGTGATATTGTGTAATATTTATTTATTGATAATGGCGCAGCAACCGTTTGTGTGCACCTCCGCGTACTGAATGCGCTGCAGAAACGTGGCAGCCCCATAAGCATTCAAAAAATGTTGACAAGGTCGTCTATCTTAGAATTGATAGTCTGCCTACGCTTCTGTACCCTTCTTTGGGTCTGTGTGACTCTTGTATTTATTTATTTTTTAAACAATTACATACAATCTCACTCAACAAATTAAGCTTAAGGAAAGTCTGAAAAACATGTCAGTTTACCCAGAAATAGTTGCAGTCAGCTAAACTAACGGATAAGCCACGTATTTAAATCGAATTTATGCTCTACATGCTTCAGATTAGACATGTTTAAAAACATCATCATCAGTATTCGTCGACTTACCGCGGCGGAAGCTCATGATTAAGGATCACGGACTGGTTCAAAACATGTCAAGCAAATGTTAGACTAAGAGCGACGTCACACGATGCGATGCGTCGGCGTTGCGACGACGTTGCGTCTTATCGTCGTTTTAGAGTGAAACCTCGTAAGTCATTTTTCAGGACGAAGATAAAAATGTGGTGTAAAATGTAGTAAACGCAATAGTGCCTTGTAGTTATAATTTGTTAAATTATACCTCTTTCAGATACTATATTACTTTAATAATATATTTGAGAAAGAAGAAAAAATCAGTAACAACGAACTATGTGAAATGCGTATGCGAGGTTTTTACTCTAAGGCGACGATATAAGAGCGATGCCACACGATGCGGTGCGACGCCTGAGCGGTGACACTTCGTTGTGCTTATAAATTAGAACTGCATGCCACACGGGCGCCGCCGGTGCGCGTGCGCGTCGGACAAGGGGCCAGTAAATAAACCAGGGAGGAGAGCTGAGGTGTGAAAGTAAGCGGTGTTGGCATTGCGCTTCTAAATATTGGATCAAAAAAGAGCGCGTTCAAATTAGCCGCTGTTAGAAGCGCTGCAGCCGCTTGGTGGCTGCGCTGCATTCCCGCGGCGGCCACGCGACTTTCGCCCTGTTGAAGCGCGACCAAATTTTTTGTGATGATGAAAAAATTCGAAAATTACATTAGAATGAATAGAATCATGTTTATAGAATTACTTCAACTCTTGAAATGCCATATTCAACGACAAGAAACCATCTTCGGAAACACTATTTGTGCAGAAGAACGATTTATTATTAAGCTGGGGTGAGCAAAAAATTCGGAAACGCTATCCCATATTGCAGGGTGTTGTTTTGCATTCTCTATAAATTCTTCAATTCGATTTTTATCCATCGTGGTTAATTTGAAAAATTAACATGTACACCTCACCAACCGTGACTGCAACCGAGCGTGACTGCTGCGTGGCGGTCGCGCGGTCGCCGCGCGGCTGCTGCGAGGTTGCAGCACTTCTAGAAATTGTGTGAAAAGTGATAGTAGCGCGGTCGCCGCGCGGCTGCAGCGCTACTGGAGCGCATCTAACAGCGACTAATTTGAACGCGCCCTTAATCCGAACGACAGACCACATGTACAGCACATTTCGTACAGTGTATTGAAACGGCGCGCCTTTACAAGCAATTTAGTACCATGAAACCATAGCGTTGTGACGACGCATCACCCGTGTGTCGTAGCTCTTAAATATACTAGTTATTCGTTAGTTTAGTTAATATGTCAGTCTCACGTTAATTTTCTATTTAAAAAGTCAGGATTGTGTTTTGAATGTTTTTCAAGTAAATTAGTTTGCGTATTTGAAATAGGTATAATATGAAGAATACCCATTTCGCGTATTAGTAAAGAATTATTTTAATTTATGACGACATAATTCTTGAGTTTAATGGTACATGCTGCTATTAGATGACAATATCACACCCACATTTTTGGTTATCTGCTCGACTAAACTGGTGTTTGAAGGGCCGGCAACGCTTATGTGTTGCAAATGTCTCCGGGCGCAGATGACTACTTTTAGTGGCTATTTTTGTTTATGTGCAATAGGAGGCAAACGAGCAGTAAATATTATAGTTACATATTACAAATAACTCGTGATATAATTATTATTTAAATTATACACATAATAAAGAATAATTACGACTGTGAATGACGTCCCTTGAATTGATGATTCATGGATAACTATTAAAAATAAATAAAAGTAAATTAATTTGTAACACATATACACTTGCCATCTACACACTAGGTTACACAGTCATTACACTGTCTTATCATTATCACACACCACGTACTCTTACATCTTAAACATACATTTTACACATTCATCTCCCACATAAATCTTCAAGAGTAATTTAATTTAAAAACTTGTAATTTCCAACTTATATGTATATATAACCTTCCAGCGCTCGCGCGCGGTCTCAGAGACCGCAGGCAGCGACCTTATTTTAGTCGTTTTACAAAAACTATACACAATAAACGGTTGCGCGACCGTGATATCCTCGAGGGGGTGAAGTACTTAGTAGCTCTGTGACATTCGTCGCAAGCGCATAAGTGTCTTTATTTGTGTTTGTGGTCTCAGATTCCGCGCAGGACCAGTTGTGTTCCAGAAAAATTCATGGAATGAAATTGAAACCTGGGTGAGTATTTCATGTTATTTTATTACCCTACTGATAAGCCGTTTCTGCTGATAACATTCATCGGCCTATGTCATACTTCATAGACTTATAATATGTATAGCGATTTATTGGTAACTAGTAAAGCTGGTCAGAGATTGATATTATAAGTGCGTTGTAATGTTAACTCATAGAGCATGTGGTCTAAGATCCTTGTCCTATACTTTATAAGAGTCAAATTTTCTCAGCGCTCTATTAAAATATGATAAAAATGTTAGCAGACCGCAGTATAATCTCAAATGTTTTCTCATCATACCCTTCCACTTGCTATGATCTTGACCCAAATCTTTCGCCTAACCAACACGTAATGCTTTACGTGCAATACTCCGTACTTTCATACATGCTCGTTGGTTAAGGGTAACGGTGTGATCCAACGGTTTGCACTGTGGGCACTTAACAAGGAGGTCCCGGATTCAATTCCCGGTAGGACCAATTTAGGAAATGTTTTTTTTCAAATTGGTTCTGGTCTGGGTGTTAAGGGCAGTGCCCCGGAGTGAATTCCGTTGCTCTGGTTCTCATAGTACAGGGAATTCCCTAGTTTGAAACTAGGCAATTGGTGTGTTTGTCTGGCACTTTTTCATTACTACCGCACGCAGAGACCACAGCCTTCCACTAGCCACGATCTTTCACCTCATCACCTAAGTTTACTCTTGATCTGTCTTTTCTTTAGGATGTCCTAAATTTGGATGTGGTAAGTTCGCCGCGGTAACTTGTCCGCGCATACTTGCCTTCTAAATCTTTCATATATTTTCTTTGTATGTCCGAACCACCTTAGCATCTTCTTTCTGTATCGTTGTTACAACATCTACAAAGTGTGTTGTTTAATATTTATACCCGACTGGTATGTCCATGCACTTTTGCAGTGTGGTGTTCCTATCGACGCTTGAAAGGCAAAATGGGGTAAGTGACACTTTTGGGTCATATTGAGTTATATATACCATTAGAATCAGAAACATTAGCTGATTCCAACGGTATATATAACTCAATATGACCAAAAGTGTCGCTTATCCCATTTTGCGTTTCAAGTGTCGCTGTACTTTTTAATAAATGTGTCATTGAAGTAGGTACCTAATTAATTTCGCAATTAAAAGTAGGATAATAGGTAATTCAAGACGAAGATCGAAGGAAGAAGGGCGTAGACGGATGCAGATGGCTCAGAACTATATCTGATAACATTCTGTTGAGGAAGCCGAAACTCAGCCTGTACAGAAATTATGTTACAATTGAGCTATTAGATGCTAGGCTAGCTAGAAAATACAACACAAAATATAGGATCTAAAGCTGTTGACCAATGAAGACAGGTCATAAATTTAATTTCTAAAGAAACACTTAAGCGATTAATATGTTTAAAAGTCGTGAGTGTGTGGCATTGGTTTTTCAATGATGCTTCCAGTAATGCGCAGGAATCAAAGGAATGCAATGACCACCACAATTCTCGCGATCACGAAATGTCGAGATACAACTTATAAGCTTGTATTCGTAAAGGTCGCCATAATGGACCGGTGACGTAAGCTGTGTTACACTTAATGATTTAATTAATGGACTAGAATATTCACGGCCGATCGATTATGGTGATGCATTCGATACGCCGGAAGGTATTCTTAAACGAAAATATATTTGTCTCTAATTTGCAAAATTACGAAATGACAGCTGACATTGGTGAAATTGACAAACGATTCCGTAAATATTGTTTCGGCCCGTTCGGTGCATATATTAACTGTCAAAGTTTATTAGTTTCACTAAAAGCTTACCATCCATCACAATAAATCTTGAGCAAGTTAGCTGTGGCCACTTTTCATGATGGTTTTTCAGATGTTAGTTTAAGTGTTTTGACGACTATTAACTAGGTTTTTATGTTTTTTTACTATCAAACATCCTTTCGTTAACGTAACGAGCCTGATAAAATAGAACAACCGTTTTTATTATACACTAAAGCGTCTAGCTCATAATATAGAAGTATCAGGTATCCAATGTTAGTCTTTGTACTAAGTGACTTAGTAGCACTAAAGCTCCTTGTACAAGATGTCGTCTAGGCAAGTATTACCACCATACCCACTTCTGCCACTAGGCAGTAATGTGAGCATTGAACTTTACATTTCAGGGTAACAGGTTCAGTTTCATTGTTACTCAGGTCTTAATGATTTAAAGCTCTGAGTGGCACTGTACCTGTTATTGGATAGGCGTATTGCTTTCCACCAGACGCTCGACTTGTTCGTCCCGTTACTTGATGTCATAAAAAACCTTGAGCGCTATATTTTTCATTGTTACTTCAGTAGATAGATTTTAAATACTTGTTTCCATACAATAGTCATTCTAAAATGTGGTCTACCTTTAATAATAGAGTTGCGAGTAATCTAATAAGCTATAAAATAACAACGTTGCAAGTTCTCCTTAATAATAATGGACCATTGTGTTATCTAGTTCTTGTCTCCCACTGTTTCCGAGTTTATGAGCGTTTAAGTTCTGACGGTAGATATTTCTTAGAACTATCAAACGTACGTTCTATTGGTTGACATTTGGCATAACTGCCTGCTTTTGTGTTTATTGTATATCATGGAGACTATCTTTTGAAGGAAATTGTTTACTTGAATTGATTTTTGTGTATAATGAAAAATATTTTGAAACAAATGTTTTTATTTGAGATCTAGGAAAAAAAGTCTTATGAAAATTTGGAAATACACTTTGTTAATCAGGTTTTAAGAATCATTACGCTAAAATTCAATACTTACGATGTATTTGCCGAAAACGTGTAAAATTGTGCAATTGAAACGTTACTTTCTCTTCCTCCAAAAGACGGAGTAACAGAATCAGTATTTTTCAAGATTTCACAACTGTCAAATTTGTTTTTTCGGCGCTTTGATTTGTAGCATCGTAGCGACATATCTTTAAAACAGTTTAAACTAATTTGTTTGTCTGTTTTATTCACTGAGAGACTATAATCCTAAATTCTTTAGATTATGTGTTAAGGCTTCAAATACATCTTCTCCCGGTGTTCCTCTTGACACAAAAAAATGCAAACTAAGTTAGTGGTTTAGAGCATGTTTGAAATAATAATCAATGTGATCAAAGTCGTCATAATTTCGAATATATTCTATTAAATTTCGACTTAAAAAGTGCTTTTCAACCAAGAGTTTAAGACGCGTGATATTTTTATGGGTTACTTCTTTACACAAATTTCCAAGCAAGCGTAAACAAAAAAAAACTTAATTTTCTTTGTAACCTTGTGCATTAGAATTATTGTTTCAAAAATAGCATGAATCTCAGTTGGGTGCGGTTGCTGCAATAAATTAGCTTCAAACAATGGCGGCTCAAAATATTTGCGTTTGAAGTTTGCTTTCTCGCTCGCGGATTTTATTGGCCGTGGTTTATAGAGTCGGGAGCGGTGGACTTCCTGTGAAACCATTAAGATTTTGATTTAGACTGGTTGCTCTTTTGGACAACAATAAGTATTGACCAGCGAGGCTACAGAACAAAGAAGGCCAATGGGAAAATATTTCAAATATTTTTTGCTTTGTTTTTGGTACATTAATAGGCGCTTTTCGACGACGCAAACAAAAGTCTCTATGCAACGCACCAATACACAAATATTGGCAAGTTTTAATAATGTTGTCCTACAGTTCTATTTACACTTCGAAGACCAGGGGTCCAAGGCTGCTGATTTTATTAGTATTCTGCTAAAAGTTAAGTATAGGGCCTTGTCAGTGTCTAACCATCGAGTTACTACACGTCATCGACGTGTCATCGAAGAGCAGAAAACCAAAAAATTGCGATGATAGTTGAATATGCATGCATCTAAAATAATATAATAATAATAATAGGTATGGAGCCCCTTAGCCTACGGAGAGACGTTGGCTCTCTGTGTGTGTTCTACCGTCTTTATAATGGGTAGTGCCCTGAGGAGCTTTTCGAACTGGTGCCACCGTCCCGTTTCTACCATCGCACCTCCCATCAAAGGAGTAGAGTCCATCCTCACGTCTTAGATGCTTGGCATTGTAAGACCACGCGGGCATCTCGTTCGGTTCTTCCTCGAATCTGCAAGGTGTGGAATCATCTTCCTACTGAAGTATCTCCTTTACGCTATGACCTGGAGTTCTTCAAAAAGTGTGTTTACAGGGCTCTCAAAGGCTGGCAGCTCATCCGATGTTGCAAATGTCCATGGGCGACGATGACCACCTCCTATTGGCTCGTCTGCTCGTTTGCCTCTTACTTTACATAAAAATAATAGTAAATATATAACATAATAACGCACACACTCAACATTTTCGTACTCATTTATTTTTTGTATTACTCCAGCTATAAATTCCCTATTCATTGCATTTCTTATTATGCATATCTATTTAATTTTTATTTTCTTATATATTTTATCCAGATCCTACACTAATTCGTCTCGCGTTACTAGTGATAAGGATGTAGGATTTAGATACACAATTGATTTGCTGGACACATAAATAAAATATTTAGACTTTTGTTACAAATTGATCTCGTATTATCTTATCATATTCTTTTTGCGTTATAATCATACGGTTTTTTAATAATCTCCACTATTCTCGGGTGATCACTCCTAGAATGCGGGGGAGCATTATAGTCAAAGACTGCCTGTTACTAGCCTGTAAACACTCTTGCTTTCTTCTCTGTGGTCGAGTTATAACGTTCATCAATTTTTCATTCATACTTTTCAAATCATCTGACAACAAAAGCAACAATTATAACACACTCTTAGATATTTCACACACATACACTCATTGTTGAATTAGTACCACTAACAACACACTCAATACTTACTCTCCACTCTCTTGATACACACTACTCCTTATTTATCTAACATAGTTTAAGTATTCTTTAAATTGTGCTAACTCTGAATATCTTTCTCATATTTTATTCCTTTGTGAGTCCCAAATGATCAGTGTTATTGTACCGGTTTTGAGACTATCGACTTCTTTCTAATTTATCCGTAACCCATTTGTTGATAAAAATTCGATTGATGCTTACCAGCCGTGGCGGCAATTGAACTATCTGCTAACACAGGTTAAATCCTTTTGTGGGGTCTGGATGTTGCCTGACTGGCCAGCAATCAATCAATAACTAATAATTACTGTATTATTTCTATAATATTTGTAATGGCTACCAATAAAGTTATTATATTATTATTATTGTAGTAGCTCGATGGCTGGCCACTGATAACTTATAGTTAGTAACTTTTATATTGTTAGTAAGTTATTATATTATTATTACTGTAGTAGCTCGATGGCTGGCCACTGGTAACTTATAACTCTTAACATTTAGTTGAATACCAAATGTACAAAATCCTGCTATTGACACTATCAACATTAAAGTGAGATAGTTTAAAATTAGCAGTCGTGAAAGGACCTAATGCTGGTTGAGTCTAATGATTAAATATTTAGAACTTTAAGTTAAGATTTGACAACTGCTAAAAACTACGAATCATCCGACCTTTACGCAAAATGTAGGATAATAAAATTAATTAGCTCGTGTAAAAAAGCGAGAGTTTCGAAGATTCAAGAGAGTTTAATCGGATTGTTCAATGACCTGGTTTGCCATACGGTTCGGGAGATTAGCGGTTTTATCTGCCATTAGGCTCCTTTAGCGAAGTCGCTGATTACGAACCAGTGGTGGTATAAAGATAGAAACTGAAGCTGTTGAAGCAATAAGTAAACTCATCCGAAGAACAGAGCCCGATGTGATTATATAGCGAAAAGAGATTAAGCATGTAGTAACGATGTTTTGAGAATTTACATGTTTTATTTCGTTTCGGAAATATAAAATCGAATAACAGTCAATCTGACATCCACAGCGAAGAAGAACGAAAAATGTATTACGTCCTGAGAACAAGTAGTCTTGCACATAGATTTTTTTGTTCTACGGAACAGTCGTAATAGTAAGAATTTGTTTATAGTTAGTAATTGGGCTTTATATTATTAATTTTTACATCCGGTAGACTAAGTTTAATTTGATAATTCGATTTACCGTGTAGTGTCATAGAAAGGTATTAGTAAGCCAATGAATAAAAACAGGGTAGTCAATGAGAATGCAGAAGGCTCGGTCCACAAGATTTCTTGTAAGAGATGGTAAAAGATTGAAAAGAAGGCTGTAACAAATAATGAAATGACATAAAAAAGGTACAATTGTTACAAAACATTCCCAATATAACTAAATAACACAACACAATACTCACCCTAAAAGGGTCTATATAATTTTAATAGTAAGTGACGTGAAATTTAACAAAATGACGGTGGTGTGTCTTCTCGTTTCAAGAATTTTGATGAGAGTGACGATGAATCGAACAAACGTAAGAATAGTGAAAGAAAAGGGAAATCGGGATCTATTCCAAATTTTAAAAATAAGTGGCCAGGAACCAGAAAAGCGGGCGGTAAAAAGGTGAGATGACGTTGAAGGACGTCATCATCGTCACAAGGTCATGTTAGTAGAAAGTTGATAGAGATCCGGAACCAGTGTTACTAGAGCTGTTGATCCTATTGGGATATAAGTGTCTTAAATTGTAAGTTTTGCAACAAGATGTGAGCGAAATACCAGACCCAAGCTCATCTACAGAGAAAATTGACAAAACAATGTAATGTCTCATTGAGAAACTCGAGTCACTTATAACTTACACCAAGCTTCTACCAGGTAAGTCTGGCTTAAAGTGACAATAAGGATTAGACACGTTCCAAAAACGTGTCGCCAAGCGTCTACAACAAATAAAACCATAAGCAAAATGTACACTTTGAAACAGGTTTCGTTCGTTTCCTATTTCCGAGGAAAAAACATTACGCGTTATAAATATATAGATATGAGTTACGCACCAAAACCATTTTGAAATATTTAGCAATTTTTTAAATTTTTTAAATTTATATATGGTAAACATAGTAATTGTTTTTTCACATATTATCCCTCCTATGTTATTGTGTAGTCAGAACACTCTGTTGCTTATCAATCTATGATAATGAAGTGTTGTGTCTTCACCGCACATCAGTGAAACAACGTGTGTATGGGACGCTGCATCTAGTAACTTTTTTAATATTAAGTGATGATGGTAAGCTTCACACCTGTCCATAACAGTTACAGTGCCACTCAGATCTTTAAATTGAAAAGATCTAAGGGGCACTACCACTGTGTCCATCATCCTGAGACATAAGTTGACAAGTCTCATGTGCTTGTAATTTCACCAGCACCCTTACCCTTTAAAACCGGAACACAGTAATGCTGACATTACTGCTTGGCGGCAGAAATAGGTAAGGTGGCAGTACCACCCTGGACGAACTCTTTCACAAGGAGCTCTAGTGCTACTAACTAATTAACTACATAGATATCATTGTATCCAACATATTCAGCTTGTCCTTACAATAATATATTTAAATAAGTACAGCGATTGTGGGAGAATATATCAAAGTCAAAGTCAAAGATTATTTATTCCATAGGTAAAATAAATTT
>NW_020654591.1:0-26100 GCF_003589595.1 Hyposmocoma kahamanoa
CCTATTGCAATAAAACGGCAATTTCATACTTTAACCCCTAATATTTCTCATATTTACCTAAGAGTTTGTGCACGTGGCGTATTTATACGTGTAGACGCGCGTTTTAATTAGTAGTAGAGCTCCTTGTGTAAGAGTTCGTCCAGAGAAGTACTGCCACCTTACCTATTTCTGTCAGTGTAAGGGTAACGGAATGCTGGCGAAATCACAGGCACAAGGGACCTGTCAAATTATGTCTCAGGGTAACAAGCGCTGTGACAGTGCCCATCAGATCTTTGTGATTTAAAGTTCTGAGTGACACTGCAACTATTAACGACAGGCGTGTCGCTTACCACCAGTGGCATGACTTGTTCATCCCGTCACTTGGAATCACAAAAAAAACTACAAATGCGCGTTTACGGTGCCGTGGAGGCTCAGCATATTGTTGCATTTGTGTCGATTCAAACGAGAAGTGCATACGAAAAGCTCATCGGTATAGAATTTTACGCACGTTTGAACCGATTCAAGAACAACCACATCGCTTTGCAACGCTGAGGTAAGCGGTGGGGGAGGGGTGCGTGCTGACTCCTGACTCCACTGCTCCGCCAGCCGCAGTCGCCTGTATCGCCATATAGCGTGTATGCACTTAGGACATTTTATATGCACAGAAGACACGCGTTTAGGGCGTCTCCACTTTAAATTTGTAAACGTGTGCAAAGGTTTACTGACTGCGAGTGAATCTAGTTTCAATCGCGTTAATGCGCGTGAATAGTAGCAAACACTTTTAAAATAAAATTTTCCATTTCGATGACAACAAACATACATATAACAATTACTATTAATAGTGAGCATCATCTTATTGGAACCTCATCTACATAATCGGCGCATTCTGGCTGCGTAGTTAGTGCGACGGCCTGACACCGATAGCGTGCGGCGACAAGTTAGCATTAATATTCATAAGGTTAGAAGCTAAGCGTTTCGGATAAACAAGTCGTTTAAGCTCAGTGAAGATGGCAGGTGACGTGGGGCAATGCATAGAAATAATATAGCAAGCAAGTGTTTGAAGTAAATACAAATTAATAGAAGACAAACTTTGAAAACCAGTAAGTCACGTGCACCAGATAAATAACAGTGCCAAATTTGAATTGATTGATAAGAACAGAGTCGCTGAGAAAAACAGTCACGACGGATATTCACACTATGAGGATTTTTTCACCTTTTATATCTTTTGAATACGGGATAAAACCCTAAAAAAGCGGATGCCTCGTAGAAATGAGATCAATGTTCCAAATGTTCTAGGCTAAAATATTGTAGAAAAAGAAGAAATATGCCTGAGTGTAGCTAACGTACGAATAGCCAAGTCAGCCTAAATAGTCGTGGACTTTGTGTCACGTATTTTTATAATATCAAGTGATGGGACGAGCAAACCATGTATCTAGTGGCGAGTGACACGCTTACCCGTAATAGTCAATGCCGCTGAGCTGTAAAACGCAAAGGTCTGAGGGGAACCACCACTGCGCCCGTCACCCTGAGATATAAAGTAGACAAGACCCTTGTGTCTGTAGTTTCACCAGCACATGCTGCTGGGCGACAGGAAGCTCTACCGCTACTAAAATATCTATCACGTATTTGTTATGGTTTCTTTCTAATTATGATATTTGGATCACTTGGTCATTATCACGGATAAATGTGATCGTTTCCTCCAGCACGATGTTGCAGGTGATAAATCAGAAGGAGTACAACCCTGTTTCGTATTATTCTATTATTATAACCGCAAACTATTACGTATTGATTTCACTCTTATAATATTATTTTGAAGTACTAGGTACATACCGAGTTCTTAATTATCGTATTCACGATTATTACGCATTGGAAATAAAACTTTTTTTTTCGGGTCTAAATCGCGTATATTTCTTTTTCCAAACCAACCAACGTTTTGGACCCTTAGCAGGCTCTATAGCCACCTATATTGGTATGTAGAACTGTAAAAGGTCCAAAACGTTGGTTTGTTTAAAACAACTCTAAACCCTGGCAAGCATCAATTTACACGTAGGAGGTACAGCTGTAAAGGTGACACCATGTTTAACGCCAAACTCTTCATAAGATAATTCAAACACAGTTTCCCAGCCATCATTTTGGGCAGCTTTTTGAGAGCCATATGACGTCATCCAAGCACATGTTGCTGGAACTCCGTAGTGTTTGCACATTTCTCGCCTGCAAGAGAAATATACATTTCTTTAAATCTATAGTCATCATCATCAACAGAAAGAAGAAGATTTATACAGAATCATATCGACACTGGAAAGAAAAAACGACCAACAGATCATTTTTGGGCAAATGTACTCCTAAACATAATTGAAATCAGCGAATTTTTTTGCGTCTAATGTGTTAGTCTGTTAGACGTTTTGCAAAAGGCTTTTTTTACAAAAGTAGAGAGCCTAATAGACCACAATTTTGCAAGATTTTATTACAAAATGTACGTTATGTTATGTAAAAATATGATGTTAACCGTTTTTCCTGGCTGATGACAAACGCAATTGTCTTAAAAAAACTTTAAACTCTCCTATAAAAATTGTCCAAATGCACGTTAGCCCTTTTGTCTTTCCAGCGTCGATATATATAGACCACCACGGTGGCCCAATGTAAATTGGTGGTCCGTAAAGATATGCAAGTTTCATCATGATGCTTTTCTTCACTGTTAGCGGTATCGCTATTAAATACTTACAAATCAAAGTCATTGGCACAGGCCGTCACAGCGATTGGCGGCAGGTGCCTATGACTTGGCGACTGTCCAACTGACTCAATTAAGAAATAATCGTTCTCCAATCAGAATACATCCGGTCTATTGGCTAGAACCATTTTAATTTCAATTTATAATGAATTAAAATATGTTAAATAAGGCGTCGTTGCCTTATAGTTTGACGTATCCACCGCCTTTCAAGCAGAAGCCGCGAGTTCGATTCCAATCCGGCTCGCACCTCTAAAATTTGTGTACTTGTAAAGTCCCCAACCCGCATTGGGCCAGCGTGGTGGACTATGGTTCTATAATAATATCGACCTAAACCCTCGCCTAGGAGGAGACTCGTGCCCAGCACTGGGACGTGGAAAAGGGGTGATGATGAAGAAAATATGTTACACAGTAGATAATGTGTTTTCAACATAGGGCACGTATTCTTTTTTATTTATTTTTATCTTTTTATTTACTCTAAACAATATTACATAGGTAATTCCTAAGTTCAAACATACCCCGATAGGGTGTAACAAATAAGTAGTAAATAAAAATGGAAGTAAGTTAATTTGCTACTCCGCGAACCCAGTGAAGGTTAAATCGTGCAAAATAGCTGCGCTTGTGTTGAATATTTTTTCATGCAGTTAATTATCCCAACCTCTCTCCGCATAAAATTAATAACACAAGCGCAACTGTAGTCACAAACCATCACCAAAAATATACGGGTATATACACGGGTTTCGCCTCTCCATGAGGCATCCTCAGGGGCTGCTGACTGCTCGACACTCGGCCGAAGAGCGAGCTTGTTCAGAACGGTTGGTGTATTTATATCCCGCTACCCCCAGTGTTGCTATTGTTGATTTGTTTCTAACAAATGTTTAGCGAAATTGGACCTGTCTGGGTGCTTATGCCTAAACGAAGAAACATGCTCTTTATATATTTATATATATTATAGTTATATTGACCTTTATATACACTGTTACATGTGTCACAGGTGAGCTTATAAACTCCCGACTTCTTGCCACTTTCCACTCTTTCCTTGCAAAGTCTAGAGCACAAAGTGTTATTTGTCTTAAAAGCAACATTTATATCATTTGATTTCAAAATTTTATAAATCTTCTCTGACAAATGGCCAACATAAGCAATGCTTGCTTTATATTTATGAATAGGCTGTGAAGGAACCGCAGTGTACAATATGTTGTTGTTTTTGAACTCATGATGACAGTTTTGAGGTAGCGGGGAGCGGGTAAGAGGGAGGATCGTGTTGTCAGAATGTATTTACATTTATTTAAATGTGCTGGAGTAGCATTTTGTGTGCGTTGAGAAAAATAATGAAAAATAAATGTTATTATTATGAGAAATATAACTGATGCCTGGTTTTTGTTGAGCATTGCAGAGAATAGGATTGATTGTCCTGAGCTTCTAAGTAATATTATACTCAAAGTTGCAGTTAGCAAATTTCGTAAGAATAATTTGCCACACGTTGCATTTAGTCGTACTAATTTTAGAATTAATAGTTATCTACCAAGATTATTAATATTATCTAACTAACTCAATGATGACAGTCGCATAAAACTTTTCTGTAACAGCGTTAAGAACATAAAAACTATTATGACTAATAACTTCTTATCAAGTGTTTGTTTTTTTTTTCGGAGGGATATTTTTTTTAGTTTGTGTTATTGTAATGTTATTTTCGTATTTTCATATGGTGGAAGTTTTAATTGGCATCTAATTAATGATATTTAAATCCATGATGTAAAAGTAGCTGTAATATATGAAGTAAATAAACACAGGGAACTGAAATCATGCACAGTGGCGCAGCCATAGTCGATGCTCTAAGATTCCTGACTCCCTTACCGACTATTTGTTTCTGAATAGATCAGTGTGAAGGAAGGTATTAAACAAACTTTACTTTTCATCTGTGAGCCGTGACATTCATTTTGATATGATTTCCTTATCGCATCATTAGCGAATAACGTTTTAAGAAAGGTTTAAGCCAATTTGTGTAATTACATTTCATTAATATAATTTCAACCAAAAAGCTGGAATTTCTTTACTTTTTTTTAATGCGTAAGAAGGCTCGCAGTACCAAAACGTCGGCCAGATGGTCAGGTATCTTAAGGTAACGATTGTACTTTTATGAGTTTGGTTATGTCCTTCTTACCTCATTTTCAAGAGTTTTGTAGCAATGCCGAGTCCCCTATAGTCAGGGTGTACAACGATGCCTCTATCATCAAAACATTTGGTTAAATTCTGATTTTGCATTACGTCGTATAGAGAAAAATATCCTTCCAAAAGCTCGAAGTACTTCTTTACTTCATCTGTTTTAAACTGTAATAAAAAAAATAATATACAATGATGTGTCAAGTCACGCGTATTGTCCATGCATGTTAAAAATATCTGTCTTCTTCAGTGAATTAAGTGGGTTGACACTGGGTTATCCGCTTCAAAGAATTCACATAGTACTAATTCCTGTACACGCCAATTTTATTTCAAGTTAAATTTAACATTTAGACGAACTCGGTGGCCCAACAGTTCATACTGTGGGCGCAGGTTGAGGACATCCCGGATTCGATTCCAGGTAGGACCAAATTGGGAAATTAACTTTTCTAAATTGGTTTTAATCTGATATTCTGGAAAATGGCTCTCAGTGAATTCCGTTGTTCTGGTACAGGAAACTCTCTAGCTTGAGACCAAGCAATTGGTGTTGTTGTCTGGTATATTAAATTTAAAAAAAATCATTCTATAATATTTAAAAAATATTTATCTATTCTATAGTACTAATAAAATTAAATTAAGTAGCAGTAGAGCTCCTTGTGAAAGAGTTCGTCCTAGAAAGTACTGCCATCTTACGTATTTCTGACGCCAAGTAGTAATGTGAGCATTACTGCATTCCGGTTTTGAAAAGTACGGTTGCACGTGAAATCACAGGCATATGGGACTTGTCCACTTATTCTCAGGGTGACGGGCGCAATGGCAGTGCCCCTCCGATGCTAAAGCCCTGAGTGGTACTGCGAGTGTTATGGACAGGCGTTTCGCTTACTAAATGGGGCTGGGCCCACGACTTGTTCGTCCCATCACTTCGTATCATAAAAAAAAATGTAAAACATTAAGTTTGTTACTGACAATTTTGGAATTTTTAAAGTAGCTTTTTTGTTCCTCTTGTACAAAGATACACAAGCACACACCATCGGCATCGCACCGCCCGGTGTAAGCCGATACTATAAACGCTGCGCTTTTGAAAAATTTCTTTAGCCTTCTACACTCATATCAGTTTCTTCAGGATAAAAGTATCGGTACAAAATCAACATTATGTACTTTGAAGCCTATTTCGAATACATAAATACATCTACATAATAAGTAATAAAAATATGCAAGTTATACGTTGCGCATCCTGAATAGTAAAAAGTAACATTTAAACTGGAAATGAAACTATCTATTTAAATCGCGAATATTTATTTTGCAAATAAATTAAAATTTCGGGCCCTTTACAGGTCCCATGGTCACGGCTAACTAAGATGGTAAAGTCAATAAGATAACTATCTACTATTAATGCAAACCAACATATTTTAATTTTTTTAACAAAAGTTATTATTTTAAACAGGTACATTATTTTTAATTTATCAAAGAACATTCCAATTTACGCTAGATACGTCTTACGAATTTTTAATATATTTTATTCATTCATGACAATGTGTAACAATCACTAAAGCCTTAGCAATCGATATTAATATTTAAAATTAAAATTTTTAATGGTCAATTCTCCAAAAATTTTACAATACTAGACGGTATCTCCCTCACACTGTCTGCCTTCGACAGTGGGCAAGAACAGTCCACCCTCATCAATGTGGTGATGCTATTGACGAGTTTGTCCACCATGGCCTCTCGTGTACTCGAGCGCTGACCGGATTTCCCGACACGCAGCGCTCAAAGTCATTATGGTACGGGCCTTCACCAACGCTAAAGTACCGGCAGTTCTCGAGTAACAGTAAGAGGCCTGATGGCATGACTCTCGGTCGACGGCAGTTAGGGAGATAGCTAGTGTGGGATACAACCTGTGTGGACCTGTGTGGGCACTGTAGCGTGGGTAGTAAAGGCTTTGTTGCCAGAGCGGCCGAGATTCGCAAAAATTTGCTCAGTGCTATAGTTTTGTGCCTTTTGCAGTTGAAATGCTGGGTGCCAGTGGCCCCAGGCGAAACTTCTATCAAACGAGCTGTCAGAGGAGAAGCCTCCGGTGACCACGAGACTGGCAGTTATTTCCGCCAAATAATAGGTTAGTTATTCAGAGGGGAAATGTTGCCAGCCTTCTGAGCACGATGCCCTACGGTGCAGCCCTCAAGAAAGTATTCTATTTATAAACTTTCGAGTATTTAAATAAGTTTTGTGTAGTATTATATTTTTCTTTAAGTGCCTTGTAAATTTTAAATGTCACTTTTTTAAATTCGTCACTCATTAATATCACACTATTAATGAGATTGTGATGTGTATTCTTACCTCTAAGTCATCTAATTCTCCATCATCTGTGGTAGAGAGTGTCACAATGGATACTCCGATAATCTGGCCGACAAATTCAGAATCGTCTGAGCAGCAAATTACGATATGCACAGCGGAATCTTTAAACATTTCCGACACAAACTCCCGACATTCAATCAATGCATCTGGATTTTTAGGTATTCCTGAAAAAATACATAAATATTATCATTATGTGATAATTCATTAAATTCGACAGCTCGTTAATGGAAAAGATATGTGAAGGTGGATGCAATGGTGACGATTTTGCAACTTCATATTTTTGTTTAGACCGAAGTGAAATATAGTCATTTCATTGTAAAGTTCATAAAGAAAAGTAATCTTTATCTTCATTTTAGACAATTTCAAATAAATTACGCTTTACGAGACTGAATAATACTTGTGCAAATCTTATTGTAATTTGTAATCCATTTCATGTATTTTGTAACCTAAATATCAATTCCTTCTACGTAAAGAATCATAAACCCAAATTCACAATTTTTTTAGAGGAACGTTTAAATGTTTTAAAAGCATCAAAATGAGTATAATTTGATTCTTGAGGTATGGCAATTAAATTTGACACACTTATTACTTTCATGTTTTATACTGCCGAGTATAATGCGGACTATAAAAAATTAAGTAATTTAAAAAAACTATTTTTGTCGCTTACGATAGAAGATTACGTAGGAGGAGTCGATACATCGTATGTTACACTGTATTTTTTGTTTGTTATAACAAATGTGGGTAACACCACTTTTGCGCTGACAGCCTCAATCATAGTAATCATTTTGATATTGCCGACAATATCGAACCACCATTAAAACTGTAACTAAATGGTCAAATGAATAACGAGTGTGCTCGCGAAACTTAATTTTGTTCCCGCAATGGTTATGACTTGTCACTACATATTCTGTAATTTGTTAATTTATAATATTGTTCTTTTAGTACAGTAGAGATCGCATACTACAGTACCGGCGCGCTATGATGGCCGTTTTAACTGCATACAATAGTGCGGGCAAATCTCAATTCATTATCGAACAATATAATAAAATGCGAGTCACATCTACAAGTTTTCAGATTTATAACTAGTATTGCAAGGAGTAGCTGATTTAAAAGTTGCAATAAAACGAAAATAAAAATGTTTACTTAATATATCATCAATTCGAAACAGCTTTGTTTTGCATTGAGTTTTGACGCGGGTTTGCCGAAGGTAGAAGTTGTGCTGGACAGCGATCCTTTATGTGACGATCGTATTACATTTCATTTTTTTAAATTTCGAATTTCGATAAACAAATGCCGAGTTGTGTCGTAAAATTATACATCCATATTTTACTACACGTCACTTTTGACAACAACGTACAACAAATAGCTCCTTCTACGTAGTTATGAATTAATACGAAACTTGACGAGCGGACAAACGTCAAAACGGCCATCATAGTGTGCCGGTAATGTAGTCTCTAATATTGGACGTACAATGCGTTCAGCTGACAAATATGACCATCTACATAGCAAAATAAGGAGTCAAAAATAATGAATATGACCTAGTGTGGACGGTTAACTTGCGTATTTGCCTATTTAGCTCCATTGATGTGCGTTGAGAAACAGATCAGCGCGCGGTAACGCGGGTTTGGTGTTTGTTGTATTTGTCGAATAGGCAAACAAGGCAAATACTTATCACTAGACAAATACAAATAGCCATGTGAAGTGCCACCATGAAATAAGTAGATCTTTTTTTATTAAGCGTGTAATAAAGAAGGGATATAGCCTAGTAGCAGTAGACCTTGTGAAAGAGAGTACCTGTTTTTGCCGTCAAGCAGTAATGTCAGCATTACTGTGTTCCGGTTTTGAAGGGTAAAGGGGCTGGTGAAATTACAGGTACATGCGTCACATCAACTTATGTCTCAGGGTGACATAAGTTTCTCCGGGTGAAATATGTGTCAGATCTTTGCGCTTTAAAGCTACGAGTGGCATTGCAACTGTTATGGACAGGTGTGTAGCTTAACATCAGGCTCACGAATTGTTCGTCCCGATCATTGTAAAAAAAAGAGAACGGTTGTTTGCCAATTCAGAGGTCAACGGTTTAAATCTCTGTGGCGGTGTACTATTGTAACCTCTCGCTAAAGGTTTTCTTTTTAAGGTGAAAGGATTTGCCAATCGGAGTAAGATGCTCTCCGATTGTTGGCCAGGGTACGCCAGATGTAATGGAAAGGAATGGTACGGCGAGTGGGGAGGCTCCTTTCATACACTCCATACTTCTTTTCGCTAACTGCGAAAGAAAATATCGTGATGAAACCTGCATGCACTCACAACTCTTGGAAAACGTGTAAAGTCCCAAGTCCCAACTCACATTGGGTGCAGCATGGCGGACTATGGCCCAATTTTTTTTTCCTAATAGGAGACTTTTCAGCGACATCTATAATGGGATGTCATAGGATGTTAACGTATTGTAGCTACTTCTTCTTGGCGTGTCGACTCTCACGTTTATATTTGTGAGGACCAGTATTTAGCGACTGAGATAGCATTATCAGTGGTGTTGTACAGGTGCTCGCGTGTGCAGGTGTAGGGACACGCAGGGAAGGACTAATGATGTGCCATTGTCTGGGGAGAGACACTACAAAGACATGCGCTCTCCGAGCTGTAACCCCACCGTGCATGCACTCCTTGCTTCTGCCGACTTGGGCCCGCTGCCCATTTAGGGACTTCCAAGTTTGCCAAGGTAGATCATGCCCAGGAGGGAGAAGTTCCGGCAGCGGGATGAGTGACGCCGTGGGGTATCTCTCCTTCCAGAGACTTATTCGGGCCAGCTTAGTTTCCCCGACCAGAGGTATACTTCTTTAATGAAGCTATGGCGACTCTTTAGCTTCTGGATTACGGGCACGTGATGGTGTAATGGGTGCCACGGGTCAGTCTCTTTTTTTTAAGCTTAAGCGTTCCAGGGAGCTAGCCACGTGTCTACGGATGTCCGGAGGGACAACATCAGCCAACGGGTACAGCATACCGACATGTACATTGTAACCATAGTAGTGGTTATAATAATCAAGAATAATCTTTTCATGCCTTATAATTGTCAGCGTCTCTTTTTATATTAAATTTAAAGAAAACGATAAGTAAGAAATGTTATTTAATTGTGTGTGTAAATCGGGAGTTTCAAAATGGCTTCCATAAAGACATACCGATTTTCCCCGAAACAATGTCAGCAAATTAAATGATTGGAGAAAAATTAAAATCTCAGATCTGGCAGTACCGCTAATTAGACGCCTTAGAAGTACGAAAATTTTACCTACTATAATTATGTTCGTATATATGTAAATGTATGTGGAATCAACTTTCAACAGTCAGCTGCCAAAACACATTAAAATGCAGACAGAACAATGCGTTACCTTATAGTACCTGTTTTCTTCCTATACGGTATGGAATTGCGACTCCTACTGGTTCTGTTATAGCAATAAAATATTTTACGACTTTAAGCATATTTGCCACAAAAAGCGTGAGGTGCTCTACACTAAGTAGATGTAACGGTGTATATAACAACAATGTCCTTCTGTCCAATCGTTTGCCGTCAACTCTTTTTATGTAATGTTTTCTTACGTGCAATCATTCACTGACTCACGGTGCAATATCATGCCACTCACTTACGCAAATACATCATTATTTTATTCTAAATGTTAAATTAGGTTACACGCTTAGCGACAAATTTGCAGTATTTGAAAAAACCTAATATAAAATGTAAATAAATAAATAATGCTATAATTATTAATATATAGATCGAACACAAGGCTTTGACAAATCCGTAAAGCCTGCTGCTGACTTGATCTGTACCTCAATTGGTACAGTGATTGCACTAAATTGGTATTACAGATACAGGATCGAGTTCCGTGAGATCGAAGAAATTTTTCTCTGTGTTCGATTTTTGTATTAATAATTATAATAAACTAGTGGAACAATTTCACAGAATTAAACCGCTATTTTTAGTAAAAAACCATAATTCCTTACAATTAATAATGTAATAAAAAAAAATAGTTACCTAATTAACCTCACAACTTTTTTATAAACGTATTATAAAACCTATCCTAATTAACTTAGTATCCAATTTCATGAGATAACAAGTAAATAATAAATAAAACATGTTATGTAAAATATCTTGGTAATGGTATCAAGAATCGGAATAAGTCTAAAGAACTTACCAGCAGCTCTGTGAAAAGTTTCTTCAGGAGAAAAATACCAAATATTTAAATCTACAGCATCGTCAAGTCGGTCACTTGGCATGTCTTGTATACGCAATTTCATTATCGATCCATCACTTTTCGTCACTGAGAATTTGCACCACACCTTCTCTAAAGCCATTTGAGGAACAGGTATTAATTACAATAAAAAAAATTAAAAGAAATACTTATTAATAAAGATTAAATGATAGTTTTACGTTGAACTGCAGTACAGTACACTGCGAAAGGTGCCTCTAAAGATAAACGGTATCTGAGGAGTCGCGAGGCCGTATTCGTAAGTTGTTTCGTTACAACAATCTTTTATTGCAACCTTGACTGCCTGCAGTCACGCTTTGAAGTGGAATTAATAGTACAGACGGCAACAAATATATATTATATCTATGCGGCAGCACAAGCTACACATTGACGGATCTTGTTCCGTTGCACGGTAGGCGATATTCTAACAAAAGTGTATTTGTTACCAGGACAGTACTGCCAACTTATCTATTTCTGCCGCCAAATAGTAATGTGATTATTGCGTTCCAGGTTTCGAAAGGTAAGGGTGCTAGTGAAATTACAGGCACATGAACGTTGTCAACTTACGTCGTGGGGTGATGGGCGCAGCAGCAGTGCATCTTTGCGATTTAAACCTCCGAGTGGCACAGTATTTTTCTTTTCTTTTATGGCAAGAGTATTTATTTTATTTATTTATTGCAACGTGAACAATATATTACTTGACAAATACATCATAGAACATGTATTTTATATGTATAGACATCAATAGTAGTAGTTTTTAGTGGCAATAGAGCCCCTTGTGAAAGAGTTCCTCCAAGGAAGTATTGCCACCTTGCCTATTTCTGCCGCCAACCGGTATTACTTCGTTCCGGTTTTGAGGGGTAAGGGTGTTGGTGACATTACAGGCACATGGGACTTGAGGGTGCCCATCTTGAGGCAGTGCCCCTCAGATCTTTGCGTTTTATAGCTCTGAGTGGTAACTGCTATGGACAGGCGTGTCGCTTACCACCAGACGCACGACTTATTTGTCCGTCACTTAGTAACATAAAAAAGCTTGACGTGTTGTTGGCGTTTCCAAAGACCACATAAATACTACTTCTGCCGTGACTGGCACTACTCGCAAGTTTACACCCATTATGTGACTAAGTATATAATTAACTAAAATGTAACTTAATTTATGCGTGTAAACAATCACTTACCAGCTATTGAGTAATCATCGATTCTGTGGAAAAGTATATTTTGACGAACTAGCTGACCCGGAAGGCGTGACTTTATTAAACTGCATTTTTATTGTATGAGTGTACTAATAGCTCTATTAGGACACGAGTAGATAAACGTATACTTAAAATTTTGTTAAAACTTAAGTAATTAGGTACTTCAAACATAAATTGCAGGTTGTATAATTTATCTTTGATTTACCTTAATAATTGCTTTCATATTAAAAGGTATCGAGTTCTTAGGCTTTTGCAATTGCTATACGTTGTTTCGGATTTAAATAGATATATATAGATAAAACGTTTATTTGGATCTCCAGACACACATACATAACAGAAAAATATGTAATATAATAAAAAGGAAAAAACCAGCAGAGTCGCAGCACTGCCGAACACCCAGTTATGTATGTGTAGTGTAGCAGTGCAAAAACTCCATAGCTCAGCGTCGGTGTTTACTCAGGAGCAAACCGCTGATTTTCAGCTATAACGAAGAGGTAGCCGCGTATATTTGTTTTTTCAAACACACCAACGTTTCGGTGGCCTTTAAAATGTATGTCACAGCTTAGGTCATGGCTAACTGATATGGCAAAGTCATCAACAAGTTATGTCTAATGTTAAAGTAAACACCTTTTTCTGAAATAAAGTTAGTTAAACCAAAGTTAGTAATTAAAATATCTTATTCTGATTTTTTTAATAATATCAAATGAGGGGACGAAAGTCAGAGTAAGAGTGCAGTGCCACTCAGAGCTTTAAATCGGAAATATATGGAGGGCACTGCAACTGCGCCTGTCACAGGCACATAGGACTTGTCAACTTATGTCTCAGGTTTCACCAGCACCTTTACCCTTCAAAACCGGAACGCAGTAATGTAACATTATCGCTTGGCAACAGAAATAGGTAAGGTGGCAGTACTTCCCTGGACGAACTCATTCACATGGAGGTCTACTGCTACTAAAAATAATTTACCTAAGAAAATTACAATATACACTATATATATATATATATATGTTTTGCAAAACATTTTATTGAAACTTTAGTAAATTGACTAAAAAAGATTGAATTTTTACTAAATTAACTTCATTTTTTTATGAGAATTATTAATAAGTAGAAGTCTTACGTCTGCTTGGAATTTTTGTCACAGGAAAAACAGTCAAATTAATGGTTTTACTGCATCAGTATAAATTAAAATACAACGTCGTGTGTATCCTTATGTACGTATTTAAATTCAAACTCACCAACAATGCTATTCGACCAGCTCCCTTATAATCCGTTGGAAGTGTCGACAAACTCCATTATGTCCAGTTAAGACGACTAAGTAGGCTTAAATTAAATAGCAAATTCTGAACGAGATCTACGCCTCGTCGGCACTTAAGCCTTTTAGGTAAATATGGTAGGTGCTAGACCGTTGTCAGAATTGTTATTTGTCTATTTCCGAAGAAACCCTCTTGACACACACATTCATTGACTGGAGTTTAGATCCACTGAATGATCAACATGCACTAATCGAGGATGACCGACCGCATTGATGGGTTCATACATTATAATGCACGCCATTGTTGTGAAAATGTTTGCCAATCAGCGTAAGGTACTCGTCAGACGCACAAGAAAGAAACGGTATATCGTGCGGAGAGGCTTCTTTTCTTATGCAAACAACAAGTTTAGTATACCATGCTATTCGTAATAATAATACAGAATGATGTTAGCTGCTTCCCATACTAATTCTGCATTTTATAGAAGAAATCGAACGTCATTTTAATCCTAATCAAATCGCTCATTTTTTCAAAATATGAAACCTATAAGATAAAGAACAAAAATCACATATTGTTTTTTGTGATGGTACAGGTGACAATGATTTGTTTAGATTCCAAAGATATAATGCTAAGATTTGGAACTGTAATAATAGGTATCTACGTACCAAATGAAGGCGATGATGTTTTTTAAAACTGATGGGCGATAATAACGATCTGCTAACCAAATAACGGCATAGTTTAAAATATCAGAATTTATAATGGAGTTAGAATCCTAGCTAGTATATTAAATTAATATAGCTACTTAGGCATACTTTAGTAGCAGTATATCATCTTATGAAAAAGTTCGTTCAGAGAAGTACTGCCACCTTACCTATTTATGTCGCTAAGCAGTAATGTGACCATTAAGGTCAGTTTTGAACGGTAAAGGTGTTTCAACTTACGTCTCAGGGTGACGTGCACCCCCTTTTTTTTTTGACGGGGGAGAAATCTTTATGGATACCCCTGAGCCCAGGGAGACTCAGGGGTTATGTGGGGACTCTCCCTCCACACTGGAAGGCCTACCCCACTAAAACCCCCCCGGGTTTCCCTCTCGCCGGTTGAGTCGGCGCCGTGGGATCAGTGAACATTCACCACGACGCCGCCCGGCCGCCCTAGCTTGCGCCAGGGCTCCCGCGCCAACGGAGGGACGATTCAGTTGTCCTCCGACCCGCCCCCCAGACGAGTGAGGCCGTGCAATGCAGGCTCCGGAGTCCCTGTCCAGAGCCCGCTGGTCTCACTAGGGGATCAGGCGAGCAGCGAACTGCCTTCGCCTTCTCCCCGTACGTCTGCGCCGGAGCGGGTGCGCGTCCGCCGAGTCCACCGCCTCCCAGGACTCCTCGCTATCGAGCATCTCTAGGGTGTGCTGCGCGGTGTCATCCGCAGCGCCGCACTCGTGGCACGATGGGGACGGTTCCCTCCTCGCCACCTTGTGTAGGTAGTGACCGAAGCAGCCGTGCCCTGTCAGCACCTGCACAAGGTGGTACGACAGTGGCCCGTGGGACCGGTTTACCCACTCTAGAAGGACAGGGCGAATCGCATCTATGGTACGAGCACCATAGGGGGGATCCGCCAAGCCCTCTTTCCACCGGTCCGCATGCGCTGCGCCGCGAGGCGGCGCTCCCGCTCCACCTCTTGGGGAGCGGGTCGCTCGCCTCGGTCCCTCATTCCCCGCCGGTAGGTACGGACCTCCGCCAGGACCTCGGCTTCGAGGTCCCACGGCGGAGTACCGGCGAGGACGCATGCGGCAGCGCAGGCCACCGTCATGTACGCCCTGCACATTCGCAGGGGAGCCCCGTATAAGGCCATACTCCGGGTCACCCCGGCGTATAGCCTTGTGACGTGCACCCCTACCTTTCCATATCGGAACGCAGTAATGCTCACCTTACTGCTTGAGGACAAAAATAGGTAAGGTTGCAGTACTTCCATGGACGGACTTTTTCACAAGAAGCTCTACTGCTGCTACATGTAAGTTGTAAAGCATAGTTTTTGAAACTGGAAAAAATCGAATTTAAGTACCCAAGGAGCACACTTTAAACGCCTTAAAACTGTTATATCTATAAACAGTCTTAATATGGTATAGATTTAGATAATAGTTCTCTATAAATGGTTTTAGAAAAAAGAAGTTGTTCTTATAGACTTATTTCACTCAAGTCCAAATTTTAAAACCTCAATACCAAACAACTTAATTAAGTGTAATCTCTCTTAAGATTTACTCTTATAGTCCTTATTTTAAGTTCATCTGTAGAACAACTGATTATTTTTAGTAAAATTGTTCTATACACATCCAGTAAAGCCTATTAATACTCTGAAAACTAGTGTTGTTAAGTTTATTCTAGATATATTTAATTTATAGACATTCTGTAGTGTTTGTACTTATTGACAAACACGTTATAGCGCGTCTTCAGTAGATTTTATTTAAAAACATACTACAATTAGGGTTTTTACTCTATTGGACGTTGTAAGAGTTTATGCAAATTGGATAAAGTAAAGAATACTAAAAGATCTGGTGGAGGTGGTAAACCTTGGATATTAAGGTGCCATGGACACACACGTAGACAACCACAAATTACATCCAAACTCACGAGAGAAATAAATGTAGGCCATACAAATATTTCTCCACATCCGGGAATTGAGCCTGGGACCTCTGCATGGTAACCGTTCGGCCACAGAGGCAGTAAAAATATTTTCAGTAAGTACTACATTGTGTTATCATAGTTATCATTTAAAAGTGTTATTTTATGCACTAGTATGTATAGTATTTAATTTATATTTAAATTAATCGTAAATATAAATTACAAAAGCAATCGAAATAATCAAATAGCTAACTGTCTCTTTCGACTCATAGCTTGCGTAAAAGACTGAACGAGACCCAACACGTCAATTTCAATTGTTTCAAACACAAGCGTTTGAAATATTTAGAACAAAAATTTCATAGAGTCGCTTTGATGCTAATGTTATTATTAAAACATTTTTTAATACATGTTAGTAATACTTTCAAATATTGTTGTACTCTTTCTACGGCTTGGGGTTACGAATCAGAAGACCGAAAATACATTTGCCCGAAATAACGTTTGCATGAATTTCCATAATCCCGAAAGTATTTTTTTAGGTTTTTTCTTAGAATATTACAAAACAAACCTAAGCTCACTTAGTCTTTTCTTTGTAATAAGCATCCAAAACTCCCTAAAGCATAACGGTTTTATTATGAATCGGTTTTCAGGATTATGAAAGTTTGGCTTTACGTTAAATTTGAATTAAAAAAAATTGAAACATCGGTACATTTCTTATGGCATGGCATAATAAATGTATTTGTTTCAGTTTTCCTCGAGATATATTTACCTATACTTTGCTCACTATGGAGAAATATAATAGCTGAATCGCGACGAGAAGAAAATTTTATCCTGAAAATATACAAATTTGTTTGCTCGGCTCATTTCAGACAATCGGATATGTACATAACCAGCAAAGGCTTACGAAAATTAAAAAAACAGCTTTGCCAACATTGCTAGTAAGAACCGGTTTTTGGTGCCTAGGCATTGTATTAAATTTTATTAAATTTATATTAAAGCTTTGGTATGTGATTACATCAATGAGTGAACTGTGTATAGAAAGGAGAGAATACAGGAATTTATCCAGAAAACATAGCTTGAACTTAAGGAAAAAGTGACAAGTATTAACAGAGAACATCTTACACCGCCAAAATGCATTAAAAATCAAAAGTTGGATGAATGACAAAATATACCAACTTAAAACAAAGAAGGTAATTGAAGCAGACTGACACTGCAAATTAAATAGGATTTTTTTTTAAAAGTTTAAGCAATTTGTAGCTTTCACATGCAAACAATGCATAATAATACAAATAGTACAACCTTGATAGCCTAACGGTTTGCACTGTGGGCACTGGATGAGAAGTTCCCGGGTTCGATACCGGTAGGATCAATTTAACAAATTAACTTTTCTAAATGGTTCTGGTGTTGGTATTCCATTGTAAGACAATCACCTGGTCTGAGACTAGGGAACTCTCTGTACATACTCCCCATGAGTATCAGAACAACAGAATCCCAGAGCAGAACCAATTTACAAAAGTTCATTTCCCAAATTGGTTCTACCGGGAATCGAACCTGGGACCAAGAACGATGGAATTTATTTCGGGGCACAACTCAGAACACCCAGGCCAAAACAACTTTCGAAAAGTTCACTTTTAGTTTTATAGTTGATTCAGCTGATTTTTTACGGTTTTAAAAAAAATCTCGAATAACTCGAGAAATCGGGTACGAGAATTCTCGAAACTCAAGAAAAAAAATTAGACACCCCTAGCTCGTAATGAATGGCATTGTATAAAATTCAACATTTACATATAAAATTTATTTATAAATAATAAAGGCTACTCCATTATACCTGTGTTCAAGTACTTTTCACTAGAAGCTACATGTGGTGCATTTTGGTAAGTTTCCAGTAGAAGCTGAATATGGTGTTTTTTTGCGCCTTTCAATTGTTGCAAGCAAAATTAGACAGTACTGCGATGACATTACAATTTAAATTCAATGTTTTAGCTTTTTCATATTCCTTTACATGTCACTACGTTTAAATAGGTTGACTTGGGACGTTTTTTCGTGGTTTTTGTATTAGACCCGTCGTCCATTTATTTCTAAGTCAATGGGAATTGCCTATAAATTGGCAACACTGGATACAATAGTCGTAATTCGCGCTCGGGCCGGTCATGGCCGGCATTTGTTTGTTAACAAATAAATAAACATTGTGAAGTAATTCCATGTTGTTAAATGATAAAAACAATTGAAATGAGCGCGTAAACTACTGTACTTCAATGTTGTGTATGTGTATTGTACCGTTTATCATTAGAATACAGTGAAATCATTGTGTCAAATGTGGTTAGCGTGAAAAAATAACCTCAATGTTGTAATGAAAATTTTATTTCTTCCATCATAAGTTAGGTATGTCATTAAAATATTCCTTACATTTAAATGATAGTAAATTTATCCACCTTTCTAGTCATATTATAACACATTCCATACAATTATGCAGAATAACGTTTTTTTTGCGACAAATTGGATTTTTTCCAATTGTTTCTTTGACCTAGTGTTTTGAAAAGTGTTTTAATGCATAAAGCGTTCATTATTTGGTAAAAGCTTATAAGGGTTTTGTAATACTGTCAAAAGAAACAATCGCTTAGAAACATCGCGTTTTGTAGACAATCATAAAAATCTAATAGGAGGAATATTCTTCGACAAGTTCAACTACACTAAAGCAAGTAAAAATAATCTTTTCGTATTCTAAAGTTTTTCTATAGACAAAGCTATAGACAAAATGCCCCAACTGTGTTTTGAAAAAAAGCTTTAAATTCTTATCGTCATTTTTATTTTCAAAGAATGACTATGAAGTAGCCGAGAAAAATTTCTTTTCTTTTTAAAAAGAAAATCTAAGTTGAAAAAGCCTAGAACTTCTTGGAAATGGTTTGTTTTGTGAGTTATTTTGTATAAATTAAATTTTTATTGAATTGATATTCAATTATTTTTTGTGAAATTACTCCACTAGTTTGTTATAATTATTAATACAAAGATCGAACACTCAGAAAAACACTCAGAAAAAATTCCTTCGATCCGGTCCGATTCGAACCGACGCCGACGTCTTCTTGCATACCGTGCCAGACGCTGTATCAAGAAGACGTCGGTTTGAATCCGACCGGATCGAAGGAATTTTTTCTGAGTGTTCGATCTTTGTATTAACAATTATTTTGTATATTTAAGCTTTCTATAAATATTTAAAACCGAAAATCAATAACTGTATTTTTATTAAGTTTATATTTTATACTTAAATATTTAAAATTTAGCGAGCGCATTACTTTTACGACAGGTTTTACATCACTTTTCACAATGTATTTAAAGTCGCACGTCAATTTGCGCTTTCGAACCAATTAAACATAGCGCGAAAAAGTCAGAAATATTATATCTAATTTCGCCATGTTGCAATTTATATAGTTTATATTTTGTAAGTCATTAAACTTGAAATCAATTATCTATTATATGTTTGTAACGCTTTAGTATTTTGGTTTTAAAATAGCATTACTAAGAAAACTATCATAGACTATAAATTATCTAAAAACTATCTTCAAGACTAAATAAAAACTGTCTTCATTCTACAAATGGTCTTGTAGCGTTCTAGAAGGGTTACTTCAGAAAAAAGATAAGAATGACTCTCATAGCACTCTTGTGATCTACTAATAAAGTTGTGCCCACTTTTACTTTAAATTATCTAGAAACCTTCTTTGAGATATCTTAAGGGAATTTGAACTCTTAAAATATTCAATCGAATTAAATTCTATTAGGTGTCTTATATATTTAGATATGGGTGTGCTGCTTGGGTAGTTACCAGACTAGCTGCCATTCAATTTTAACTCGAATACTAACGTAACTTCTTTAATTAAAAAAATATGGATGACGTTCCATTTTATTTCAACGTAATTAAACATTTACATTTCAATTTTACGAATTCAGTCAGCACTTTTGGGCAAGAAAACGGAAAGAAAAATCTTGTAAAAGTTTAGCGGAGAAAGTTTCCCTGCGAACTCCATTACTTCGATAAAATTTGCGAGAAAAAGCACAGCCGCAACTTCGAAAGAGGTCTACAGATATTCACCCAACTCTGAGATCTATTTGCAACATTAAACAGCTTTATTTAAAAAATTAGTGCAATTATTATTGTTATTTGTTCAGTAAATAATGTTCACAGCCACTTCAATTGGGCAACTATTTTTGTGTTATTAGTGAAAACACGGAGAGGTAAAATCTTCGTAAGAAGATCTTCGTAAAACCAGACAACGTCCGATTTAATTATATGGTTAATACACATTATTTTATTTATTTTAATTGACAATAACTGTTTAAATAATAAATAATTATTTAAATTATAATACTCACACTCATAGCCCCACTAGAAAGAAACTCTGTTTTTATTTTATTTATAATTATCGCGGGTGCCATGGATACACGTTTAGACAACTACAAATTACACCTGAACTCGCGAGAGAAATAAATGTAGCCATACAAATATTTCTCCCGGTGGCCTCGGAATCGAACCTGGGATCTCTGCGTGACAGACCTGCATGGTAACCATTCGGCTACTGAGGCAGTTGAATATACGTGAGGCGCACTATAAGTTTCCGTAATGAATAAGAAAAAATACTAAAAATTAAATGGTCAGAAATGAATTTATTGATTCTTGAAATATTCTCCGTTAGCGTTAATGCAATTTTTCATATGACTGAACCAATTTTGAAAACATTTGTGCCACTCCTCCGTGTTCATACTCTTCGACACCCTCTTCAGGTAATGAAAATCGTTAACCGCGTAACCGGTTCTTAATTTTTGGAAGTAGATAAAAGTCACAAGGTGCCAGATCGGGACGGTACGCGGGATGGCTCATAAGGTCAACGTTGTTCACATTCAAAAATTCATTTGTCTGTCTGGCCGTGTGAGAACTGGCATTATCGTGGTGCAAGATGATATGGCGTTTACGTTTATTTTTACGGAGTTTATCAATTACTTCCGGCAAACAAATGGTCGTGTACCAATAACTATTCACGGTACAACGATTCTCCAAAGCAACAGTAGCCACGTGTCCAGTTCTATTAAAATAAAGAAGCAATCATCCGCTTAGAGGCACTTTGCACGCGCGCCACTTTGGTTGGTTTCGGCTCATCTCGAAAGACCCATACGCTCGATTGCTGCTTTGTTTTGGGATTGTAACTATAAATCCATGTTTCGTCACCTGTTACTATGTCCTACACCAAATTTGACGCCCCTTCCTTGAATGTGGCAGCGCATTGCACCAAGTGACGCGATCCGTTTTTTGCGCCTCAGTCAAATTGTGTGGGATCCACCGAGAGCATAGCTTTTTCATACCCAAATGTTTGAGTAGTATTGATTGCATTTGACTCATGCTTATGCCTAAAGATGCCCGAATCTCATGGCCTGTTTTGATCACACGGCGCACAGCATCGATGTTTTTGTTGTTCACAACAGTGGACGGGCGACCATCACGAAATTCGTCACTGAGATTCACACAACCGCGTTTGAATTCTGCAAACCAGCTATAATAGTCGTCTTGCATGGTGCTTCATCGCCAAAAGCCGTTTGAAGCCGAGTGAAGTTCCGCTGAGCTTATAACCGCTCACACGATGCGGTCCTCCTGCCGCAAAATGGCGGCTATTTGGTTTCGCAAATTAGATAAGCATTCAGTTTAAATACAAGTTTTTATAAATAAAAATTATTATTCAGCATTGCTAAATAAATACCCTCCGTACTACCAACAAAAACATCTCAAATAAAATGCACTAATATACCGCAAATCCTGCACTTAAAAAGCACTAATGAAATTTTTCATGTACTTGGGTAAATATGATAATATTCCGTTTGAGTGGTTCTAACGTTTACCATGAAATTACTCCTTAAAGTATAGTTTATAAACATTTATATTCAAGGTAAACTTAAAAAATGCTACTTACGGTATGTTTTCAATAAATAAACACCGAAATCTCCAGCCCAAACAATAACACACACGATTGTCGTAACGTATTTTTGAAGTCGTTTATTTTTTTTAAATGACAGACCCAGGCATTAAAAACTTTATGGTTTGCTAGAGTAGTTACCGAAATAGCAATTAATATTAGTTATTTTACCTGTTATAACTTCGATATCCGATAAATCGGTATAAAATCATCACCGGCACCTCTAGGTGTGGTATGCGTCTGCGGCTGCATGTATCGCGTGAGCGGTTAAATTACACTTAAAGTCGTAAAAAAATCGCACTACGTTAACAAATAATACTACTAAAATATTCACGAGTTAAATCCATGGTGATGTAGACAACCAATTTTCAAAATGACGCCACAATGTAAAAACAAGTGTCAGTCAGATGAAACAAACTGTATTCTATAGCCAAAGAGTTTAATTTTCAAATGTTGTAATTACTTTGTATAAATTATTTTTTTCGAATTTAAATGTCGTATATTTGTTTCAAAGTAACAAATTTTTCGGACCCTTCATAAGTGAATAAATGAGACCTGTACCATGGCTGGCTGACGGGTGCCCATGGGACCTGTAAAGGGCAGAAACGTTAGTTTGTTTGAAAAAACAAATACACGATTTACCTAATTTCCTATGAGTAAGTGACAATCGCGAAAATCTAAGAACTCAATATGCTGTACTAAAGTTTCTAATTTTAATGGTTATTGTTTTACTCATAATAATAATTTTGAATACGAGGTTGTAACGTATGCCGCTAGAGGCCGTGAGTTGTTCCTTCCGGAACTTTGATCACAATCTACCAATGGAATAACCATAACATTAAATAAATATAATTATTTAGTCCAGTATTACACATTGATAATATGTAACTATAGATGTTGTAGATGAATTTTGTAATTAGAAGCTTGTACTGAAAGTCATTTCGCAACATTTTAATATTGTGATTACCAATTATGACGCTAGATGTCACTGTCACATAGTGTTGGTTGTTAAGATTTTGGACGGGAAATTAAAAGGTGTCTTCATTGATTGTTATGTGTTTGGGTACTACTACACGATAATAAGTCAAGTAGTGCAACTCCCGCCTCTTCGACACGTCAATGCCTACACTTCGATTTGAGCGTAGGGTTGACACATTATTATTTTAATACTATCTACAAGTTATAAACATAATAATTCCTGGCTATAATGAAAAAACCTTTGTTAAATGCAGTACTTATGTATTGAAATTTTTATACAAGCATCGCGGATTGGTATCTCTACTATAGTAGCGAGTAAAGGATTATGAAATAGAAATACAATGCTGAACAATTCTGTATTTGTGGCACTCTTGTTCAAACAACCATAAACAATAATAAAAACTTCTACTGTTTAATATCATTTTCAAACACCGAGCAAGCGTTTCAATTCAAAATAAATGCCGCTAGGCAACGTGAGTGCATCGCGCCATTATGCAAATGTGTGCGTCCGCACAAGGCGGACTGTGGGCGTGCACACATACAAGCCGCGCTGCGACGCTTGTATGGAGTTACCATACTTGTTCTTATTATACTTTTTTATATAATATCAAGTGAAGAGACGGACAAGTCATGCGCCTGATGTTAAGCTACACGCCTGTCCATAACGAGCTTTAAATCGCTAAGATCTGAGGGGCACTATCACTGCGCCTGTCACCCTGAAGTTGACAAGTCTCCTGTGCCTGTAATTTTACCAGCACCCTTACCCTTCAAAACTGGAATACAGTAATGCTGACATTACTGCTTGGCGGCAGAAATAGGTAAGGTGGCAGTACTTCCCTGGGCGAACTCTCTCACAAGGAGCTCTACAGCTACTCAACTGTTATACTATGGTACTTCTGTGTGTGATTTCCAGTGCTTTTCTCCTAAATTGAACTGTACGCAATCTATGACAAAGTGGATATTTTTCCGTTTTAGAAATTGTGCACCGACCTTGAAATATACAGCCTTGAAATCTTTTGCTGTGATTGCATCGATTAGCCCATATCCGTAGCCAAATGGACGACCAATTGACTATTACAGTTTCATTTCCCCGAACGAATCTACTCCCATGATGTACAAACCAGATCCGTCGTTAGATATAGTAAGGCCCACGTAAGGCCAATTCAGTTTTCCAATGTGGGCTAATAAAAAATATTCTAATAAGAGTACGATAACTTGTAGATATAAATTTTAGTTATCTTATTAATGGTTTCGGAAAGTATTAAACACTACAAAAGTACATTTTCTTAAACATGCTGGAAAATGTTTACATTACTTTCAAAAAATGAACACGGAAAATTTATCATTTATGGACCGTGCAACTTCTTCCCTATTTCCTATAAATTAAGGTGCTATGGTATTCTTTTCTGTTTTTTTTTTGTCCTTTTTTCTACGTAAGTCACAAAAATAAGTTCTAGTGAGAAAAGCGATTACGAAAATGCCTGCACATACTATGTCAAATATTACTTTTAATTATTATTTTTTGTACTTTTTCTATTATAACATCTTCTTCTCTTTAGTCTTCTATATTTTCTCACATTGTTTGAGAAACTATATAAGGCTCGGCGAGAAATCATACTCATTCAGCAATCCCTTACTTCACGGCCTCTGCTATAATATACTAAACACTTAAATTTAAATTTAAAAATTCCCGATAGAAACCGGTGTACTTACTAAAAGTCCTGTGACCACCATTCGTAAGCTAACAATTAGTCATCAAGATCTATTTAATAAGCCCAAACACTAAGTAGTTACTACATTACTGTAATGACATAGGATTTCCAAAGCATGCCAAATGTCAAGTCGATTGGAAAAGTGGAATTAAAATAAACATTAATTTTCTGACAGATCCCTACAATAACTGAGAAAAGAAGGTGGGTGAAAATGGCCGGCACGACACACCTAATTTTGCAAAGCTCAATCACGCCGTAGGTGGCAAACGCTATGTATTTAGCCATATCACATGGCAGACGCGGCCCTGACGAACTTCATTGGCCACTTGGTTTTTAGGATTTTTAATGGCATACCTACTTTTCTAGATTTAGAGGTAAAAAAAGTATATATTTGGAATAAAAAAAATTGACTTTAATTTTTTCAGTTTCAGGTAAGCATCCATCGAACATTACGTGTACGTACTCAGCCCGGCATTGTGACCGATGAGGCCTAAATGTAATATTTACTGCTATTAAGCCGCACCGGGTTGAAATGCCCGGCACTGAAAATAATCCCAAACTAGAGCCAAACAATGAAATATTGAGAAAAAGGTTATACAGAAATAAGATCAAACAGTCATAATATAAGCCAATGTCATATTTTGAGCAATTTAAAAAATTCTATTATTCTAAATACTATCCGGCGACAAACGTGTAAACAGCTGAACAGATGTTCATCAAACATAGTTAAGAACTATCCCGACTAAATTAACCTTCAAGTAAAAAAAAACAATTATCACTAAGTAAAGGTTTCTTACCACGGTATGAGTTTTTTTTGTTTTACCAATACTTCGGAACGGTTACACGCTTCATGGTCACGGGTTAACGGTTCTATTAACCGGGGATCATGGAGCGTGTAACCGTTCCGAAATATTAGGGGTTAAAGTATGAAATTGCCGTTTTATTGCAATAGG
>NW_020654592.1:0-8573 GCF_003589595.1 Hyposmocoma kahamanoa
AAATTTATTTTACCTATGGAATAAATAATCTTTGACTTTGACTTTGACTTTGATGCTCAGATGGTTCGGACATGTAGAGGGAATGAATGAAAGAAAGTTGATAAGGGCCGACCAAGGTAAACTTACCACGACCAAAAGAAGGACCACGTCACGAGAACCCTAAACTTGTATGAAAGCATTGATGCGAGTTAGTCATTGACTTACAAATAAATGGACGACGGGTCTAATACAAAAACCACGAAAAAAATGTCCCAAGTCAACCTATTCGAAATTTAAATTGTAATGTCATCGCAGTATCGCGCTGTCAGTAGAACAAATGAAGACTAAAGCGGAGTTTGTAGCGCTCTGTATACGATTTTAGCGCCTTATAAGTGCGGACACTTTTTAGCGCGGACCCGACGTCCATATAATTGTAAGTCAATGGAGTTAGTGAATCGAAAAATGTGTAAAAAGGTCGTAGCCAACGGAATGCATTTGTCTCTGCCTGTCTCGATGGGAAAAGAACGTGAGGTTTATGTACACAGAGAGACCATAAAGTAGTAGAATACAGCGCACTCATAAGGTGACCAACTTCAAAACTGCAGTTATAAAAGCGAAAAAAGAACGAGTGGCAGCGAAATATGCAACGTCTTTTACGCTGTTAGACTACTAACAGATTGACTGCATTTGCAGTAAATGCGTGCAGTTGTAATCTACTTAAGAGGGAGCAGGGGAAAAATTCCTAATCTTAGATTTGATTTTAGAGGGGTATATCCACTTTAAAGTTAAAAATAAAATATTGTATGAGTAACTACACGATATAATGAAGCATAGACATTAATTAGAAACATAAAACAATAAAGTTTCCTCCGTAAAAATCACGAAATTACCTCTAATTTTCACATTTTTTCGATTTCTCCTCGAAATGCTACAGGTTAATAGGATAAAAATTAGATAATTAATTATATTTATGCATGATGGACAACTGTCACTACGGATTTCTTTTTAATCCCTTTAGTTTTAGAGTTATTCCGCTAAAACGAATTTGGTACTTTTAGTGCGCAAAATTCAACATCTCCTGTCGCATGTCACGCGAACTTCAGGCATATATTTATTTCATAAATTTGGGCGGAGCCAATGTCAAAACTTTTTTGGCATGAGAGCTCTTAATGCAGTGAAGACCTTGTCTCATTGACTTACAATTATATGGACGTCGGGTCCGCGCTAAAAAGTGTCCGAACTTATAGGGCGTTAAAATCGTATACAGAGCGTCATTCACGCTTTAGTCTTCGTTTGTTCGGCTGACAGCGAAGCAAGCAAAATTAGACAGTACTGCGATGACATTACAATTTAAATTCAACGTTTTAGCTTTTTCATATTCCTTTACACGTCACTACGTTTAAATAGGTTGACTTGGGACATTTTTTTCGTGGTTTTTGTATTAGACCCGTCGTCCATTTATTTGTAAGTCAATGCCTTGTCTACATAAAGTTGATAATAAGTTCACACATTAACTGCATGAAGTCGATCAGTTAATGCGTGAAATCGTTATCAATTTCATGCAGTCGAGGTCTTGGATAACGACTTCACGCATTAAGTGCAAATATGCAGTCAATCTGTTAGCAGCGTTACAATCGACTCAAGCCGATCCTATGTGAATAAGTGTGGTGACAACCTAAAATGACGTAACATATATTTATAGTGTCAGTATTAAGAATTTCGTCACATTGTTATTTTGGCGCCATATGTAAAGTCATAAATAAATAAACGTACCCGTACGGTCGTCTGCTCGCACGTGCGCACGCACGCAAACGAACAACCAAGATAAAGCACATGTAAAGAATGTTTATTTTCACAATCAGGTAATTTTTAATCCCAAACCGAGGTGAGTTATCAGTTTAAATACTAAGTCTGTATTAAGTGTGTCTAAATCCGTGGCATTCCAAACGAATGTACTGATCCCAAAGCAGTGGTTTTTTATTTAATTTTAAGGAATATTTAAGGGTCGATACTATTTCAACTCGAATTAAAACTTTTCCCGTATTAATACAGTTCATTTTGCTTGGTTCGAACCAAGCGGCAGGGCTTTATTTCAGAATTTTTTTTTAAAGTAATTAAAGCCATTTGTACATCCTATAACTACTATACGTGTTCTATTTACTTCAGTTGACATGTAAAAAAATTACCATAAAAAGTCATATGTAACGTTTGTTACGTTAAAAATTTATTATGGACTTTACTATGTAGTTCAATTACAATACAAAAACACAAAAAAAAGCACAACTGAATACAATTGTGCCCGTCTGTACTATTCGTGAGTCAAGTCTTAAAAGTCACAGTTAAATTGGTCATGCCCTTTATATGCGGTTAATAACAATATAACAAATAACAACGTAAATAACAATGAAAGTATCTGTATAAAACATGTGATATTAATCGAGTTCTTAGGTTTTCGCGATTGTTACACATAGGAAATGAAACTATTTCTCCGGATTTAAACAACAGTGGCCATGGGACCTGTAAAGGGCCCGAAACGCCGGTTTGTTTGAAAAAACAAATATTTTCATTTTTATTTTCATTTATGTGACATGTACAGATAGGCTTAACCCATTCAAACTAGATTCGCTTTGCGTGAGACGGCAAGTAACTGATCCCCTGATGTTGCGTAAAATAGTAAATTCCAAATTAGATACTGATATCATAAGCCATGTTTCACTAAGGTCACTAATAGGTCTAACCGTAGGCAACATTTGTTTTTGGTGCCTTCTGCAAAAAATAATGTGTCACGTGACAGTCCTCTCACACGTTTATGCAGGCAGTACAATGCTTTATGTAAAGATCGTGATATATTCCACCAGAGCACCAACACATTTGTAAAAATTATAAAAAGCCCTGATTGTAAGGAGGCACGTGAACACATCACAGTGTGAAGTAATTTTATTTAAAGTATATACACATTTTCTATTGACTAAGTTAGCCATATTCATTAAGTTGCAAAATGTTATTTGCAAGTTGTGCGCGGTTGTTATTGAGCTACAAATACCTAAAAAAATAAGTAACTGTGCCAAAATAAATAAAATAAAAAAATAAAATAAAGATATGTATTTATAACATGAACAAACTACTTAATATCAAAAGTATATTTTAACTATTCTCTTTAACAGAAAAAATTAAAAAATATTTACACACACTTATCTACCAATTCACAATGTTGCTTGAGCCTTTCTTTCTTCCGATAGCAACATATTAGAACGCATCATGAAGACTCTCGCCGAGAGCCGTACAGACTTGGTCGCACCGTCTTTTGGGGACAGCGACCCCTCCGACATTTACCGTCGATCCGTCTGGTAACTATTAACTGTTCCGGATTGTCCGTTCTTTCCAGGCAATTTGACCAAAGAAATAAAGTATCCTACGAAGATATAAGGTAGAGGAGAGGTAGAGTCTGGTCTGGCAGAATTGGTTAGTTAGTGCAAAAAACAGTCCAACTAATTGTACATAATATTAGTAAAAAGTACTAAAAAAATTAACCTCAAAAGTCATTCAAACCCTAGTTTACCACCCTTAGAGATGGAATATTTTCCTCAAACTTAAATTGGACCACTACTGGGGTACCCTCTTTCCAACAAAAACTGAACTAACAAAATCGCTTCACAAATGCCGCCGGAGTTATCGCGACACATACGAAACATAAAGTCGAATTGACAACCTCCTCCTTTCTTTGCAGTCGGTTAAAAATAGTATCATACCGTGAAAAATGATATTTCAAAGTAAAATTGTTTGGCTTAATTATTTACTTTACTCAGACAACAAATTAACAAACCAGTAAAGATGCATTAGCAGTAAATCGTTTAAACTATGACATTAATTTAAAAGCTTGTGTAAGATGCAAGTAGCATTAGTAACAGTAACAGGTTAGGCTAGTAACCGACTCATTACATCACTGGATACTTAGATGGATGCGCAAGCACATTAACGTCTGCAGGTAATGAAAGTCTTGAGTTGTGGTTCCGTAGGCGAAAGTTAGAGGTTCTTGGGGATAAATCAGGAAGAAAACTGGATTTGCCGCAGGGGATTCGAATAGGCTTCAGAAACACTAGTGACTGAAGACACCGCGACAAATACAAAGTTTAATTAAGAAGTTTGTTACATTAAAACCTTTTAACTTGATAGTGTAGCGCATCTGAAGAAGCAGTAAAAATATGAATGTCCGTCATTGACTTACAATTATATGGACGTCGGGTCCGCGCTAAAAAGTGACCGAACTTATAGGGCGTTAAAATCGTATACAGAGCGTCATTCACGCTTTAGTCTTCGTTTGTTCGACTGACAGCGAAGCAAGCAAAATTAGACAGTACTGCGATGACATTACAATTTAAATTCAACGTTTTAGCTTTTTCATATTCCTTTACATGTCACTACGTTTAAATAGGTTGACTTGGGACATTTTTTTCGTGGTTTTTGTATTAGACCCGTCGTCCATTTGTTTGTAAGTCAATGATGTCCGTACATATTTTTAATAGGTAATCATTATCATCATCATCAACACATCTATACGTCCCACTGCTGGACACGGGTTTCCTCTCAGGCGAGAGCAATCAGGGTTGGGGACTTTCAAATTTCGCACATCAATTCCGGGAAACTCAAGAGGTCTGGATTCGAAGCCTCTGCTTGAGAGACATTAATGGCGAATCTGAATTCTATTTACTGGGCAATAACAATTAAATTCATCTGAATAATACAACGGGACGCTCATTTAAATTAAAACGTAAAAGCTAAAAAAATAAATCAAATTGTACCATGACAAAAAACAATGTACGGTGTAAACTAACACCGAAAAGAAAATCAAATTAATTATTTAGGATTTCCATTTCGTCACTTCCTTTTGGTACCATTCGACATAGGTAGAGATTAAATGTCAAGTAGTGCTAAAACGTTCTGTTATAAAGGATCACAATGAGTACAGCTTGATGTGCGGCTCGGTGTACCTTCGACAGGGGTACAATCCTAGCTAGTTCTTTCTGTTGCTTGGTAATCCATGAAAAACGAATTAAACTTATAACAGAAAATATCTAATTACTTAATTAACAGTAGAAAGTTACAACGCTACTGAATCAAATTGAGATTTTTAAAATTGAATACATTTTATAAAGAAAAAACCAATTAAAAAAACAATGCCAAGCTCTCATTTAAGTTGCAGTATAAGCACACTTTCGTGCTATGTAATTTTACGTTTAATAGTAACATTACTGCAGTTAATAATCGGGAAACTCCAGCGTATTAACTTCACACTCTAAAAACGCGTGCGCCGGTCCAAGGGAAAAGATATCTTGATTGTTATCGTAGACTACAAGTATGTTTCGCATAAACCTATCAGAATAAAAGTTGTCGATATCCATTTACTATAATATCGCCTCCAAAATGGCCACTTTGGCGGTTTTATATTTGTTTAATCTTTTGAGAAAAGACACTTCTAAGTTACTTATTTTGACTAACTTCGTGGCTTCACACCTGTTTTCATGGTGCCACCCTCTCTGAGGTTTCGGATACGGTCCTCGGTCGGGTCAATGTAGAAAATCTAACTTTTCTATATCGACATTGGAAATTTGTCGTCGTAAGGAATATTTTGTTGTAATGGAAAATGTTAATACAAAATGTCGTTTACGACATTTCAAAATTCGATATGTCGTCGAAATTATTACCCTGGAAGGTGTAAGTTTAGTTCCTAAGAGACAATTTATCGTAAAATCATTTTCCCTTACAACAAAATATCCCTTACGACATTTCAAATTTCCACCATCGATATTGTCTCGGGTTTGGGTGATTGTGGTGCGTCGTTGATTTCTATAGCACATATTCACTTTGGGACCAGAGCAACGTACATGTGTGATGTTGTCCAATATGTATTTATTTAGATAGCTTAATTCGGCGTTGCATTAAAATAAAAAAAATGTTTTTTCGAAGTGCATTCGCAAAATAATTTTCAATTATTTGTTACAATTGTAACGTTTTTATAAAAAAAAAAACAGACATCAAAAATTTGTGGAATTACATACATTTGTCAAGTATTATTGAAATCGGTTACCGGAAAGTGCGCGAAACCGGATGCCTCCCCTAGAGGTGGAATATTTTCTTCAAGTTTAAATGGGTGGTACCCTTTCCAACAAAAAATAATCATCAATCAATCATCAAAATCGGTTCACAAATGCCAGAGATATCGCGTAACTTGTTCGTCCCGTCACTACGGTATCATAAAAAAGAAGAAATAACCTGTTATCGTCATTTACAGACCGAATTTCAGGAGATGTATGACGTAGATTTTCAGTAATTTATGTTTGGTGGTGGTTATAAATTCAACACACGTGCAGGTACTTCGCAAACTAAACTACATTGGGTTGGCTGAGTAACAAAGCAATTTACTTCTATTGTCATCTTTCCGGGTTCTTTATAGAACTGCTAGACAGCTTAATATCGATTTTGATAAATGTTTCAAAAATTCGCCAACATTGCATTTCTCTCCAATACCAACATTCTTCAATTTGGACCACAAAAACTTAAAATTATACTCCATCTACAAGTAATATCAACAACTTTAACGCTAAATTACAACACGACCAATTTTACCAAGTCGTTTGCGCTAATAACACGCATATGATGACTTTATGAGTGCGTGTTTAATACAGGATTATGTGGAACTGGATCACGCCTGTGGCACTCAAAGTGAGATCTTAAAAAAATCTCAATTAAGGAAACAAATTATTGAATAGCTGATGTTCCACTCAAAGGACAATTTCATCCAACTACTGATCCTCCAGTACCACGTCGACGCCACCGGGGGTAAAATTTTTGTGTCTAAGTACGAAATCTCTGACAACATTATAATCAGAGACTGAACTTCCTTAGACAAGCTATAAGTATATGTTCTTACATTATGTTCTTTTTTATGTTAAAATTCTCAAGAATTGAAATTATTTTCCTTTTGTTCATCAATTATCTAATGGTTTATAAACAGTTTTTAGGTTTGATACACACTTAAAATGACTTTTTTGGGATCCAAATCGTGCATACTTGTTTACAATGATAAAGTGACACGATAGTAGAAATAGCTCCTTGTGAAAGAGTTCTTCGTGGGAAGTACTGCCACCTAACCTATTCCGTTTTAATTTCACCACCTACATCCGTAGGTGGTGAAATTAAAACAGATACCAGATACTAGTTCTAATTTCACATAAAAAAAAATTAATATCAATTTAATAAAAAATTTAAGAATTAAACAGTTTCATCAAAACCCTGATTTCTCTTATATTTCTTATTTCATCATCATCATATCAGCCGCAAGATGTCCACTACTGAACATAGGCCTCCCCCGATTTCCAGACCAGCCGATCGGACACGACTTGCATCTATCGGTTACCCGCCGTCCTTACCAGGTCATCCGTCCATCTAGTAGGAAGCCGTCTCACTGAACGACTTCCGGTTCATGGTCTCCATTCGAGAACCTTTCTGCCCCAATGGCTCTGCCCACTGCCACTTCAATTTGCTAAGTGACTTTCGTTCTTCTACGGACCTCCTCATTTCTGATTCGATCACGTAGAGAAATGCCGAGCATTGCTCGATCCATAGGTACCTACTTAAGCGACTTTGAGCTTTTTTATGAGGCCCATAGTAAGCGACCACGTCTCAGAGCCATAGGTTATCGCTGGCGACACGCACTGCTCGAAGACTTTTGTCTTCAAGGACTGCGGTATTGCGGACGAGAAGACGTCCCGGAGCTTCCCGAAAGTTGCCCAAGCGAGTCAGATTCGATGATTGACCTCTTTCTTGAAGTTGGCCCTGCCTCATTTATATTGTTAAGAAGTCTGTTATGAAAAAGAAATTATGAATTTGAATTCGTTTGTGGTGAGAGTCCACTGAACATCTGTCGACCTTCATGAAGGAGAATTTTTGGTCGTATATCGGCGACTCCGCGAGCGGTTACCTAACGCCAGATTACGACACACGTCGTCGACAAGTGCAATTCGTGTAGATTAGCCATGAAGTATAAATAGTGTTTGAATATATAATATATTTATTAGTCCTTAAGGTATATATTATATGAGTCATGTGGCTTGAATTAAATAAATAAAGCAATGGCAGAGCCCCTCAGATAATTGTAATTTAAAGCTCTGACTGGCATTGCAACTGTTATGGACAGATATGTCGTTTACCACCAAAAAAAAGAAGAACTCTATATAAGGATGATGTATTAAAAAGCTAAGGTGTGTACATTATGTACACCAGGAACTGTAGCCCTATAGAAATATATGCACCTGTAGAAAACGCGAAGGTAAAGATCGCGGGTTAAGTAGTCGGAGTCGGGTCTCATATTCATATTAGTAAATCGTCCTTTACCAGCGAAATAAATACTTTGAGAATCTCTAAAGTCAAAGAATAAATTGCCAAAGAAATGACTATCGATATACTTACTCAAAGTGTTTACGCGTGCACATTATAAAGTATGGTGGTTAAACCTTTTATATCGGTTAGGTTCTAAGCTCTAATAGCTTTTCAGTTTTAATATCTGTTATTAAGTTTTGATATTAAATGAACGTAAA
>NW_020654592.1:8583-12296 GCF_003589595.1 Hyposmocoma kahamanoa
TAGTAGAATTAAAAGAGATATTTCGCGGAATGTCATGAGCTTTCTACAGCTGTAGGTATGTTTTTTGTTTTTTTTTTTTTAAGTCAATTAAACAGGCAAATAGTAAAATAAGCCACATGTTGGGAAGCTAAAGAAATTGCGATGCTACGGAACTACCGTCATCATCAGTGCAAGTCGTCAGGTATTTATACCGAAGCGCGTACACAAATAGTTTCCAAGTTTTAATACAAAAAAAAGAAATTTATCCCTTATGGCTCGCGTCAGAAAAAGTCAAAATGGCAACCTGAAAATTATTGCAAATCAAACCTGTATTTATACACTACTCAACAAAGTTTATGGAACAAGTCAATTATATTAACGTGGTCAATGTATTTTTTTTATTGGCACTGAAATTTATAAATGTAAATGTAACCAGTATTAAATAATACTACGAAATTTAAAAAAATAAAACAAAAAAGCGAAAGCATTTTGAAATTACGAGGGAAAACATTTTAAAGGCCTAGTGCACACATTTTTGACGAAATTGAGATATTCTCACTTTAAGTTTGTTTTTCTAATAGAGTTAAACAATTTATCGTTGTTTTCGTTAATTTTTGCGATTTTGAACGTCATGTCACGTCGTCATTTAACGCGGGATGAAATTCTTAGGCTGTGTAATGTTAGAAGTTGGGTGCAATCAACGTCATGTTGTCTCAACATGTGTCTGTGATATCTGAAATAAAGAAAGATCTAATAACGTCATTGGTTCACAAGAACAAACGTTGCCTCCACGCAAAGGGTATCCTCATGGTAATGAATGCGTCGCCTTTGCTGATAGCACATGTATGGAAGCTGCATTGCTTCCAGGATGCCTCGATTCCGAAGCGCAGATAGTGGCGATCACATGATGCCAACTAAAATATTGAAAACTGATTTCTCATTTTGCCAATATCCCATAGAGATCAAGTAACCCAGCGCGCAGTCCAACCGATCACCCGTCCAGATACATGGTAATCTAGCCAGGATCTAACGTTACCGTCAGCCGCCCACAGGTGGCGCTGATTATGATTTACGCAGCGCGCGCAGGCTAGTGGCTACTTTAATTGCTTGAGGCCATTTTGGACAAGCGAGATTTATTCCCAGGATGCTTCCGTGTTCCTGAACTGTTTATATTTCTGTCCATGAGGTATTTGAAACGTGTTTTGTGTTAAGGAATGCCGGAATGCGTTTACGCTCGGGTAGGTAAGGAAGTAACGTTTTATGGATAAGGATTAATTTGTTTTCATGACATTATCGTTGAACTATCTATATCGAATATCGAGAATCGAACTAACGTACGCAACAATAAAAGTAATATTGTGCAATGTGCAAAAGAGTCATTTTGTTCAATGAAGTTATTGACTCATCCATTGTTTCCAGGAATCAATTTTAACTGATAATAATGATTTCTGAATTCAGGGAACAAGATTTTTTTTTCAATGACGCAATGTCTTAAAAGTGTAACCTTGTAAATCCACATAGCATACATGCTATTTGACGACCTCGGTGGTCTAACGGTTCACATTGTGGGCGCTGGATGGAGAGGTCACGGGTTCTATTTCCGGTAGGACCTATTTGAAAATGAACTTTTCTAAATTGGTTATTTATTTTACTTTTTATTCAAATGTAAGTGTGCATTTGACCGCCATCTCACCTGATGGAAAGTGACGATGAGGCCGACACTGGAGCATACACACTTAAATAATGTCTATTCACTCTCGCCTTGACAAGGTCCAAGTTATAACGTTTAGGGAACAAGTCAAGTTGTAATAGTCTGGGTGTTCTGGGAAATACCTCAGAATTCCGTTGTTCTGTTACACATGCTATAGGAAATTCCCTAGTTTGAGATTAGGAAATTGATGTGATTGTCTCACACGTATTATTACTATCACGACATTCTCCCGTGTAAGGTAGGGAGAGGCCACGGATTTCGTTTCACAAGTTTTTCTTCCATATTATTTCAAAGTTTATCGCCGCTAGATAGTGAGGGTCCAGATAGCGGCGAGGCTGCGCGCGCGCACCATACAATTAGCGAGCGATACCGGCCAATCAGAAGCCAGTTTTTATCAATGATCTACTTTGTAACGATAGCCATGTTATGCAATGATGTGGAAATTATAGCAGTTTGGACTCTAATATTCATACGGATATTTATGAACCGGTGATACTGGAGTCTGGAATATTATCATGTCCATTGCTATGGATTGTTCATGGCAAGTGGATGTTCGCAGTATCTGCCTACCCCATTGGGATTGAATTTGACGGAGTACTTGTGTTCAGAGAATTCACTGAAATGCCTCTGTGGCCGTTACCATACTTTGATTCCCGGGCCGGGAGAAATATTTGTACGGCATACATTTATTTCGCTCGTAAGTTTGGGTGTGATTTGGGTATGTTTAGATGACAATGTATTATAGATCAAAAACTGTGCTACACGGAAAGCATTGCCACAAAAACCTAATTATCCAGTAAAAGAACAAAACTTTCGAATGCAATAAATTATAAAATCAACGACCTATTAAGCCCACATACTTGAAAAAACACAGATACCGAAATCGATTTGGACTGTCAATCGATAACGCGAAATCCAAATTGATGGACTGCCCACTCGCTTGCAATGGGCTGAGGTGGCGTTAAAAATGTTGATTAACCTAAATTGGGCACGGAAATGAGAATTTATTGGCACATCTGACATATTTAATTATAACAGGAATGCTTGGAATTCATTCCTTCATGCCTTACCTACCTTGTTGTTGTATCTTGTTCGAGTAGCTGAAAAGCCTTGAATACCACCGTAAAATTGCCCGAGTATTCTACAAGATACGCGAGAAACGTAACCTCTTTTTATTGTTGTTTTTTAACCGACTTCAAAAAAGGATTTTGAATGTATGTTACGCGATAACTCCGGTATTTGTGAACCGATTTTCATGATTCTTTTTTTGTTGGAAAGGAGGTACTTCCATAGTGGTCCCATTTCATTTTGAAGAAAATCATCCACCTCTAAGAATGGCTGTTCACTCATGAAGATTCATTTTTGTAAATAGCGCCTAAATTTTCTTAAGGAGCAATTATTTTAATGGTTGGTTTTGCTTTTTCTCCAATTCAAGGCGTTTTTCTCTCAATATTCTTTGAGTAGTAAGAACCGATTTTTTATTATCTCCAGTGTCAAGTCCTGTATAGTGGCGAATTTAAGGATATTTCAAAAAACTTAGCAAATAGACGTAATGCCACGTACTTTTGAGGTCGGTTTTTTTAGTACTCTGTACTGAGATTATTTGATGATAAAAAGCGACGGGACAAGTCATGTGTCTGATAGATAAGCGAAAGGCTTATCCATGATAGTTGCAGTATCAGTCAAAACTTTAAATCGCAAAGATCTAAGGGACACAGCCACTGCGCCCGTCACCCTGAGACATAACGTCGGGGATGGTGCAGTTACGCGTAACTAGCATTGGATTAAGGGTTTCCAATTTTCGGTGATTTAGTGGACAAATCAAACTCGCGTGCATGTGTCAACCAAATTAGCGTAATATACGAGAATAGACAACATAAATTAATGCTTACTGTGCAAAAACGGAAGTTGTAGCCATTAAAAGTCAAAGTCACAGATTATTTATTCCATAGGTAAAATAAATTTACACTTGAAATCGTCACATTTAAGCTACTGCTCGTTCACTACGCTGACCTCCCTGAGA
>NW_020654593.1:0-10542 GCF_003589595.1 Hyposmocoma kahamanoa
GGGGGGGGGCCGGTTTGGGGGCCCCGGTTTGGGGGCCCCGGTTTGGGGCCCCGGTTTGGGGGCCCCGGTTTGGGGGCACCGGTTTGAGGGCCCCGGTTTGGGGGTCCGGTTTGGGGGGCCCGGTTTGGCGGCCCCGGTTGGGGACCCGTTTGGGGGCCCGTTTTGGGACCCCGGTTGGGTGGCTCAGGCTCCTTAACTGGCTCCTAACCGGACCCCCAACCGGGGGCCCCACCCGGGGCCCCCCAACCGGGCCCCCAACCGGGCCTCCAACCGGGCCCCCAACCGGGCCCCCAACCGGGCCCCCAACCGGGCCTCCAACCGGGCCCTTCAACCGGGGCCCCCAACCGGGCCCCCAACCGGGTTTCCAACCGGGGCCCCAACCGGGGCCCCAACCGGGCCCCCAACCGGGCCCCCCAACCGGACCCCCAACCGGGGCCTCCAACCGGTGCCTTCAACCGGGGCCCCCAACCGGGCCCCCAACCGGAGATCCCAACCGGGCCCCCAAACGGCCCCCCCAACCGGCCCCCTAACTTGCCCCCAGCAGGCCCCCACAACCAACACCCTAACCCATATGCCCTATAAATTTATCATAATTGTCAGTTTTAATTGTTAATTGTTAATCAAAAACATTGAAAAGATTGAAAATTGATTAATTGTTAATTGTAGATATTTGCGATTAACGATTGATCAATTGTTAGTTGCGAGAACCGCAATTAACAATTGATTAATTGTTAATTGCGGTTCTCGCAACTAACAATTGATCAATCGTTAATTACTGTTTCGCAATTGACAATTAATCAATTGTCAATCTTTAATTGCCAGAACAATTAAATTTTGCCCAACACTGACTCGCGGGCTCTTAGAGGCACTCGCACGCACGCCTTACTAACTCGCACATCTCTGGTGGAATCGTAGCCTAATCGAATCTTTTCATGCGAATGTTCTCCGGTGAAAGAAGTAGTTTGTTATGTAATGCTCAAAAATGAATGTTCACAAGCGAATGCTCGCCGATGAGGCAGCGCCCTTACATAAAACAATGGTAAAATGAAAAGTAATCGCACGTAATTATTTAATAAAAAATTATTTCTAATGAATTTTATTATAAAAAACACAAAAAAAATGTTTATTCATGTTTTAGGATAAATACTCTGGAAAAACGGATATTTATCGGGTAAAAACCCATCTCTAATCGTCACTTATATTATTTACAAAGCAACGCCATCAGTGACAGGGTGACGTATTTAATTACACTGTTTAACGGCCTGCAATAGTTGTAGGGACGATGTCGGTAGACGGGACCGCTAACATGATGGGATGGGAGCGCACGGTCCTCGGGACGCTATTGGACACTCCTCACTAATGCGCGTTTTATTATATAAGTAGTGCCATCTATTGATAGCGCTCGGTACTACTTATGTGGTAGTGACGTTTCAATTTATAATTCTCTCCAAACATAATCACCCTGTACATTTAGCAACAAATGATGAAATACTGTGGCATTGACTTTTTCAATTTAAAAGCGTAATGGATACTGATACGATGAGTTAAAAGGTTTCAGAAGATAGCTGTGATAAGATTTTAATCACTATGTAATATTGCTATTAACAGGTAATATTGCCATTTAACTTCAAAATGATTGAAATGATATAAGACAATAGTGTTTATTAATAACAATTAACACAAAATGTAGGTATATTTTTTCAGAAAATAAAAAAACAATTTACTCACTTCCTTCCCGTGAAAGATTATTGAAATTTATGTATAGGTTAAACTTTATTACGGATATTTAAACAATTTTTTAGTTGCCAAATACATTTAAAAATAAAACGGATTTTTAAAAAATTAACTTATCAACTTTAATAGCGCACAAAAAGTTAGTCTCATATTTTGAGTCAAAACACTATTGTAGTAGCAGTGTGATATAAGCAATAGGGAAAGTATATAAAATAAACCATAACAGATATGTGTATTGTGTATATCCGTTATAGTTTATTTTATATACTTTTTATAGCCAAGAATGATATTTTATTATATAAAGCTGTTCGTACGTTGGGTTAGGTAGTAAATTCATTTATCAGTTTTTTTTATAACATTAAGTGACAAAACGAACAACTCGTGCGCAGAGTGGTAAGCGACACGCCTGTCCATAACAGTAGTGTCATTCAGAGCTTTAAATCGCAAAGAGACTGCGCCCGTCACCCTGAGACATGAGCTGATAAGTCCCACGTGCCTGTAATTTCTAACCGGAACGTAGTATTAAAGTTCTGATGCCCTGGTACATGAACGATCATTGCAGAAACTAAATTACGAATTTGATGGCATTATAATTCAGTTTCACAAATTGACAAAAACAATAAAACAATAATTGTTTTGGTATATCGTGTTTTTGACAATAAAACGAAATCTTAAGTGCATACTGCATTAATCACAGTCCTTCATAAAGGCATTTCATGTTCAACATCGTGTAATTACTCGTATTAACAGGAAATTCAATAATGGCACACTTTTTAAATAACGAAGTACTGCATTTAGCAAGGGTTATTTTTAAAATACTCGACCACGGAGGTTATCTAAGTTAACTCTAAAGATTGCTACGACTTTAACTGTGCAGTTAGAGGTGTCGGATTTAAACTAACCCTGTAAAGTAGAAATCGAATAAATACTTACCCAACATGAGGGAATGGTTGATGACACCGCCAAAACAATAAGCTAAAAGCATGGTAATAGGCCAGGAAAGTTGGGCGACTATAGGCAGCATACAGAGTTGCGTGAGCACCATCGCTGTGACCACCCATTTGAAATTAGGATCGTAGCCAAACAGTTGTTTTATTTGAGGGTATTTTTCTGCAACAAAAAAAAAGGGGATGTTAGTAAAATTTTATCCCAGCACGACAAAACGCGACACGTGCGTGATACAGCCCCATATCTTTCTTAGTTTTGATTACAGTGACCCTCCCTACCGACCCTTAGGATACACGAGAAGGGCACTATCAAAACCTGTGCAAGCAAGCCCGCACAGGGACCTACACAGTCAGGTCCTGACCCCAGATCGGCCCGTTTGCATGGTCTTCATCCGGTTCTCAGAAGGCTAGTGCCTTAGGTGAACCGCACCTGGTGCACGTAGCGTACCCTCCCTAATTTTCAGACAGTTACCGGAGCTGTAGGCACGCTCACTTCCCGTTGCGCATTACGCAACTAAAGGATGCCACCGTTAAGCCAATGCGTCTGAGTTCACTGCCCAATCTCCTCTTTGGTGGCGAAGCTGTAAGCTACACTCACTTCCCGACACCGAAAAACGGCGTCTCTCTAGTTCGCAATACATTAAGCGGCTGGTGGGACAGAAACCCTCCTAACCGTAGAACCAATATATCGTGATACAGCTAACTCGCGCTTCTATATCGCGGTTGACGTGACCATGGGACCTGTAGACGGCCCGAAACGTTGTTTTGTTTGAAAAAGCTAGTTAGAAGAGCGATAACGAAAATACAGTAATAGATACACATTATCAGAAGTTCAGCATACTACTATTAAAGAGCCAGGAAAAACAAGAACATTTTCTTTTAACAATTGTATTGTATAAATTGTAATGTTAATTAATATTTTTTTACTTTTTCTATTATACATCTTCCTCTCTTTAGTCTTTTATTTCCTCACATTGTTTGAGAAAAATTCTATACAAGCCTCGGCGGGAACGGGGATTGCTTGACTCGTATTAATAGGTACAAGGCCTCGCCGGCGCTCGTCCTTGTAACTCATACTCGTCCAGTAATCCCTTACTTCCCGGCCTCTGCAATATTGTACTATAAGTGTACGTAGCGTAAATTATTAGATAAGTATAAGTATTAGATATTAATTCTTTTGTTAGACGCCTGATCGCATGTGATGGCAGCGATGCATAAATCATTTAATGGTTTTTATTCGCTATTTTGTGTGAATAAAACAAAATAAATAAAAACCTTATTGGCGCTCGTTGGTGTTTACAAACAATGGTCTTTTATTGCACATTTACATGAGTATAAAAAATAATGGGATTTGTAGACATTCCTTGATGATAATAGAATGAGCTGGTATGCAAAATTTTGTTTTATTATTAATATTTATAGTCTTTTTAAAGCGAGGTATTTCAACGCGCGCCTACATTTTAGGTCGTGTTGTGTGGGGGACTGCCTCACGAGTCCCGCAACCCGCACGCTGAAAATTTGATTAGTATGAATAAAATAAAAACAGGCGGAGAAAATTTGACACAGATCCGACGTCGACAAGCGCCTGATGGCGATTGATGGGGCGCGGTGCGTCGTTAAACCACTGGGTAATTTTCAAATTGGAATAAATTTTAATTTAATAACTATATGGCTTCGTTCGGTTCGTTGCGAGATCGAATGAGTAATGAGGATATCCACAAGGGACCAGAGTAACCAACATAGCCCTTAGAATTGCAAAACTTAAGTGGGAATTGGCAGGGCACATTGCTCGCAGAACAGATGGCCGATGGGGCTGAAGAGATCTTGAGTTGCGACCGAGTACCGGTAGACGCGGCGTGGACAGACCACCCCCCATAAGATGACTGGACTGATGATCTGATGAAAACTGCGGGAATCCGATGGATGCAAGCGGCACAGGACAAGTCATTACGGCATTCTTTGGAGGAGGCTTTTAGTAGCAGTAGAGCACCCCCTTGTGAAAGTTCGTCCAGGGAAGTCCTGCCACTATTACCTTAACTATTTCCACCGCCAAGCAGTATCGTCAGCTTTACTGTGTTCCGGTTTTGAAAGGTAAGGGTGCTGGTGAAATTACAGGCACACGGGACTTGTCAACTTATGACTCAGAGTGCAGTGGCAGTGCCCATAAGATCTTTGCGGTTTAAAGCTCTGAATGGCACTGCAACTGTTATGGATAGGCGCGTCGCTTACCGACACGATGTGTCCGTCCTGTCACTTGATATTATTAAAAACAAAAAAGACACTTAGTTTGCAATGTATCCCCCAGTAGAGCTACATTATCATAACAATAAAAATTATGTTCTAAACAGCAATTGTCTCAACAAAGTGCAAACAATATTAATTTTAGGAGTGGAAAATGTAAAACAATGCGTGAATAATTTAACTTCTGAAGACATATGCAAAATTTTGTTTTATTAATTATATTTAGTGTTTTTAAAGACGAGATATTTCAAAGCCATCCTGCATTTTATAAATAATAATTTCTAGTATTTAAGCTTTTTACCTTACCTGTATATTATGAAAATAATGACACGAACAATACGTATAGGCTTAGAATAATAACGCACGTAAAGAAGTAACAAATTATTTTTAATACAGTTGCTCAAAACGTGATATTTTTCGCACTACAAATCGTGCCGAAAGTTGGAATTTTCGCACTAGTGCTTTTTACTTTTCCATTTTTTTTTTAATTTACTGTTGTTTCAAATCTTAAGCACAGAACTAAAGAAGTTGTATATTTATGTGCTTTGTGACGTAAGTCATTCGTCATTAAAACTTATATTTATTTACAAATACTATATAATGAACGTATCGAGTGGAGGTCTCTGCCTACCCCTGAATGGGTGACAGGCGAGATTTTTATGTATATATTTGTTTTATGTATTACAGATAAATTGTATCTCACTACCGTGCACGGGTTCCTAAAGAAGTTTAAACAAAAGTACCAGGACTTCATAATAAGAAAAGTGGTTACAGACCGATATTACAGAAAATAAACAAAAACAGCACGTTAGAACTAGACTTTTAACTAATGGTTGCAGTGGTTGTATTTCATTATTTTAATTTACTAGCAGAAAATGAGTTTTTTTTAAATACTGTTTTATTTTACTTTCAATGTAGTTTTTTCGCAAATGTATTAAAAAACGTCGTTTGATACACGTGCGGATTTGTCATTTTCACTTGTCTCGCGTCTTGACCCTCGCCTCTGGCTCGGGCCAAGAAGCCTCAAGCCTCGTGAATAATGACTAACTTTCCGCACTTATATCAAAAATAACTATTCTATTCTCATAATTTAATCTTTCTAAGAAAACGGGCAGTAATAAAAACTCAGAAAAACTATGAAAACATTTGTGCAAAAATACAAAAATAACGGAACAAATATGGAAAGTTCCGAAAAATATTGCTGACTGACGTAATACTACCTACTCTACCAATTTAATTTATATTTTACCGAAAACTACTATTAACCATTTTTGTCGTAAATTAGGCAGAGGTCCCAGGTTCGATTCCCGGGCCAGGAGAAATATTTGTATGGCCTACATTTCGACCCCTCCTACGTAAAGCATCGTATGTCGAAATTGCCAAGTTTACAGGGGAGCGTTTTTAAGTCCTGAATTCACTGAAAGAGTGATCACCATAGATCGTCTAACCGATATCTAGGATTTTATAATACTATATGTGAGTAACGAGCTTTGCCGAATAAAACTGAGAAATGCTAAAGTCACGTGTTATGTTCATTTCAGTGAATTCAGAACTTTAAAACGCTCTTTTGTAAACTTGGCAATTTCGACATACGATACTTTACGTCGGAGGGGTCGATTTATTTCTCTCGTGAGTTTGGGTGTAATTTGTGGTTGTCTATGTGTGTGTCCATGGAACCCGCGACACAGGGTTTCCCTAGTGCGGGGCTAAGTTGAGTGTTTGCATTAATTATTATTATAATATAATTTTACCCGAAAACATGCTCGGAAACGCAAACAGTTTCGCTTCTGCTTTTTCATATACTAGTGTAGGTATTGTAAATTCAAACTGTTGATCGGTAGTACCTATGTATTATGCGTTAGTGGTGTATTATTGACATTATAGATCATTTTCCTTTAACATAAGGATAGAACAAAATGTATATGTCAGAATATAGTTATATTCATATATAGTGACTGTGGTTTTAGTAAGAAATTTTAACTTCGCAGTTTACTCTGAACTTCAACAACATCACATGCGTTACTCTGAACTCAAAGTAAATAAAGCACTTATATTATGGAAATAGGAAACAACTACGGCACCACAAAGACCCGAGACAAAGAATAGTTAGTTTTTCTACAGATTACTTTATAGTACCCTTTTCTACATTAACCCGGCCGTGGATCCAACCCCGTACCTCAGATAGCAATACCATGAAAACCGGTGTGTAAGTCACTCGACCATAGAGGTCTGTCTACCTATTGATTACTATCTGTTATATAGGGAAATATTTGTGTAGTCTACTTTTGATTTATCTCGTGAATTTGGGTGTAATTTATGGTTGTCTATGTGTGTGTCCATGGCACCCGCGACATAGGGTTTTCCTATTGCGGGGCTATGTTGAGTGTGTTCGTTACTATTGGGTAATTTTCAGGTAAGTTTTTTGTACTCAATTTTGGTGACAATTTCTTTTTATTTCAATATTTATAGAATATCATCATGAAGTATTATTTAATATTCGAGTGTGGTAGTATTCGAGTAATCAAATAATAAGAATTGTCACCAAAATTGAGTACCTACAAAAAACTTACCTGAAAATTACTGTATTACTTATCAGTATTATTACCAACTGATTTTACATAGACAATTTTACAACCTCGAAAGTACACCGTAAAATGCTTAGATGGAAAATAAATAGCTCGGGACCAAAGATATCTATGTACTAAAAGCGACGTTCCATACAAACGCTGTGTTTCACTAATGCGCGGTGAAGACACAACACTTCTATATCATAGATTAATAAGTAACAGAGTGTTCTGACCACACAATAACAGAGAAGTGAATATATTAAGAAAATAGTTACTATGGCTACCATTACAAATTTAAAAAAAAAAAAGAAACTAGGCTGCGTGATCTAAAAGTCTGCCTTTCCGTAAGGAAAAGTAAATAACATAACATTAATAATTTCAACAACTCGACTGTATTTTTTTTTACTTAATTTGTTTTTCTTTTCAGTAATATAATAATAATAAATAGAAAGCGAAAAGCCGCTAGGTCAAAGCAAAATGATATATGTATACTGTGCAATTAATAGCGACTTTGCCAGGGGCTTTACGTTAATTCCCTAACTATACATAAATATCATTGGTAAACACTTAGAATAATAACCATTGACTTACAATTATATGGACGTCGGGTCCGCGCTAAAAAGTGTCCGCACTTGTAAGGCGCTAAAATCGTATACAGAGCGCGACACTCCGCTTTAGTCTTCATTTGTTCTACTGACAGCGCGATACTGCGATGACATTACAATTTAAATTTCGAATAGGTTGACTTGGGACATTTTTTTCGTGGTTTTTGTATTAGACCCGTCGTCCATTTATTTTTAAGTCAATGATAATAACGCATAGAATGATAGTTTCATATCAAACGAACTATCACAAGTGAGGCAAAAATCAAATTCATGTAGGCTAGTTTTAGTAGTAGGTTAATTTTCGGTTTTAGTCACTATTTATATAAAAATACAAGTTGAAACGCGTTACTTCCTTGTGGAATGTGCTGTTAGCATGTATTTTATGTTTGTCTGACGTATTTTTACACTAATTTACCGCACATTTCGTCATTTTTAGCTAAAATTCTTGAGCTGTTCGCGGTGCAAGTTGACCTTGAGCACTGAAGGCCCGCCCGCTCGTGTAGGCCCATTGGGCGCGCTTCAATTTGCCTCACTTAGCGTGTGCGGACTAGGTTTCTATGCGTTATTATTCTAAGGGTAAACACTCAATATTATCTGCCTGACCAGCTCATTCCCAAGAGGTATAGAATAGACACGGAAGAAAAAAAAAACAAAGGAGATGCCTTAAACCCCGAACACTATCAGAACCGATGTCGCCAAAACTCACACATTCTTAATTAGAAACATTACAAAATCATGATATTGATTGGTCGTAGTTTCAAGTTTAAAAAGAAATAACAAATTCTGGATTGTTAATATAATTTAAACTTTACCCTGTTGGCATATCGTTGAAAGTTCAACACCATCAATACCTATTATTACAAGTTACGACGTTTTGACATTATATTGAAATTTCAATCAACGTGCTGCCATCTAGCGGTTGATTGCTGAACGACGACGAATTGTAGTTATTAATTTAGTTCTCCAAACAAGAAGTGACCATATTGCAGGATTATAAACTTTACTACTAATTTTTTACGACTAATATTTTTGGTGCGGTTTTTTCTAGGATTTTAGAGAATTTACATGAAAGAATGACAGAACCATACAAAACGAAAATGGCGGGCCGAACTCAGATAGGTCTTTCGAGACCTATAGTTGGCATGCGTCAGACGCTAACTAACCACTTCTACTGTTTTTATTGTTCTGTGGGTATAGACCACTAGACTGTCTCACTTTTTGACAAAATTCAACACAAAAACAAAACTCTATCACGATTGATAGTGTTGTTTTTATTACATGTCGTTGCTGTAAATGTTCTAATCTATAGATTGAAATCGTTGCTTGAATCCATCGATTAGCTTATTTTACAACCTCGAATGAGAATTTTATGACCTCAAACCCCAATACACACAAAAATAAATTAATCAATCCATTACTGTCAGTTTATTTTACAAGAAGTTCTGTTATAACCGCGAAAACCTCGTAATAGCTAAAAATATCTCCAATCTACGCTCTGAATAAATTCATGCTTTAATGGAACACGCTCGTATTTTTGGGCTCGTATTACCTGACGTAAAATCGACTAGTCCAAGCATAGAAATAAACGGAGAAAAGTTAGACCTTGTTAATAAAGCAGTCTTCTTGGGAGTGACCTTAGATAGTAAACTTGAATGGTTTCCACATATATCTTCCCTGGCCAGCAGATTAAGCTGCGCTGCATACGCAGTCCGCAGAATACGTGAGCTTACCTATGTTAGTACTGCTAGACTAGTTTACTTTAGTTACTTCCGTAGTAGGTATAATGTCTTACGGGATTCTCATGTGGGGCAAAGCGGCAGATATTCAAACCATATTTGTATTGCAAAAACGAGCGATTCGTTCATGACTGCCGAATCGAATGATTTTTTTCTAAGTGTTCAATCTTTGTATTAATAATAAAATTGTATTAATATCCCTGGAGATCCGTTGCCCAGGTCTATACCTAATATAGACTACAGCCTCTTACAAAGGTCCTTTAGTTACAATTTCTCTTTGTAAGTTAGCCATGAGACTATTATAGTGAACATAGATATGTAGCGAATCGCAGCAGTCTCTACAAATCTTTTATAATATATTTTACAGTCTCTTTAAGTTTAAGGGTCGAAACACAATACTGCGGATCGGCGCGATGCAAATTCGCAACGCAGAACACTACGACGCAAATTGCTGCGTTGCGATTTCGTGCGGCAAGGCATCTCTCTGCATCAGTTCGGGTAACCATTCCTTCGACTGAACTTTCGTACTGAACGCATTTTTTGAACTAGGTAGCGACATGGATCGTAAACGGAGTGTTGTACTGTCGGAACACCTCCCTCCAGGGCAAGATCTACCTTGGCAAACTTTGAAGTCCCTAAATAGGCTGCAAACCAAAGTCGGGCGAAGCAAGGAGTGCATATACGGGTGGGGTTACAGCTCGGAGAGCGCATG
>NW_020654594.1:0-6284 GCF_003589595.1 Hyposmocoma kahamanoa
TGTGTATGTAAGACCTTCATAAAACAATTTTGAAACGTTAAATTCTCAAGTTTACCGTGTACCGAGATTCAAACCCGGAACCTAGAGCAAAGGACCTAACGCCCAGGCCAGAACCAATTTAGAAAAGTTCATTTCAATTTAGAATCGAAGGGGTCGCAAAGCGGCTTTTCTCTTTTGTTATGTTGCATTTAGAGAGATGTAAACATTATTTAGTACAGAATATGTTTTGTTAATTATAAAAGCGTTAATTTTGCCTTGGCTTTTGGGCCATTACAGCGTATCTTTTTCTTCACGGGTCCCCGGCGGCGATGGCGGCGGCGGCGGCTCGAAGAAGTCGTCTGCGATAACAAGACACTGATCAATCGGTAATAGACATTATTACTAAATAAAGGAACCTGCACCGTATCACAATATAAGACACCACAAAGAGATATTAAACCTTTCGCAGCAACTAGAATTGGTCGATCTGTCATATTTAGGTATTAAATTGGCTTACCTTTGATCTTCTGTATTTTTCATATAAAACACGCAAAAAATTCGCAAACCACATAAATGCATTCTCACTTCGGCGCCCGCGCGTCCATTGCCCTACAATCGTGAAGGAGCGTAACTAAAGGAAGGAAGGGGGAAAGGGGACTTTTATTTAGTGTAAAAACAATTGTACAGATTTGAATCTCTATTAAAATGTGTTAAGTGCATTTCTAGTGCCACATTCACTGAATTTTGATAGCCCAGAGCGAATTGAAATGTTGTTTTTCTAACTAATTACAATTATCGAGCAGCGAATTTGCTGTATCTCGGTGAACCATAGTTGGTTGGCCACAATAAAATGCAGTAAGTATTTCGAAACATTTAAACGGGGACCGTGTATATCAACTTCAAAAAAAAATGTAAGCAAAATTCTTGGTGTATCTTTTTTATCATAAAAAATAGCAAATTTTTTCCTATTTACACCATTTTTCCGTGTGTTTCGTAAAAAATCAGTGTCAAAAATCGACGTCATATAACAAAAAAACATCGTCGTAGAATTATGAGACCTAGACCAAAAAATGTGTAATTTTTTTCTGATTCCCAATATATAAAAAACTCATTTTGCCATTTTTCGAGATACGACAAGATCGCTTTCCAGCGTCGATATATAAAGCTACAAACCCTGACTCACTTAGAAAAATAGAACGCATACTTCCCGATATGGTGGAAAAAAGATATTTATACCGTTGTACGCGGATAGGCTCCAAGGCAAAGAAATACGAGTAAATATGAGGACACCTGATTGTGGCTGAATGTAAATGAGTGATCAACGGCCTGCAGAAACTATAATAGATGGGGGGGGATATTTGTGTACTTTTATGGTCAATTTCTGCAGAAAGTAAAAAATGTTCCAAATTCAAATAAATAAGATGGCCGCCATACAAATTTGAAAGCCTTCTATCACGGAAACTATTAGAGATAGGTAGAAGGTGCTCGAAGGAATGTCATAAAGAGTAATAGTGTTAACTGCCCGTGTAAAAAAATATTCAAAATGGTGAATCCAAAATGGCGGCCCAAGAAAAACTTGCTTCGATACGGCTGAAAGTTGGCATGCGGGGGTCTTAAGAAGGCCTTCAAAAATTTTGTTCGCCATTTTTAATATGGCGATCATATAATTGGTTTTTTCGTTAAAAATAGCTGCTGAAATTGACTCGTTCTGGTTCAGCCAAAAATTGACATGAGGCCTCTAGAAGTGCCAGATAATAATTTGTGCTCGAAATTGGTTTTTCGCCATTTCCAAATATGGCCGCCGAACAAGCGTTTGTTGGCAGTAGAAAAAAAATTGTTCTGATCCCTTTGAAAATTGGCAGTCGGAGTGCATGATAATAATTTGTGATCATTAGTTTATCGCCATTTTTCAATACGGCTGCCATAGAAATGTTTTTGGCGACAGATGAAAATTTGCTCTAATTCAATTGAAAATCAGCATGTCTCTACGGGTGTTTGATAATAATTTGCAGTCAAAATTTATTTTTCGTAATTTTTAATTTGGCTGCCATACAAACTTTTACCACTTGTACCACAGTACCTAATGATCATTCTGAGGGCAATGCCCAGAATACCCTGACCAGTACCAACTTAATTTTTTTTTTCATAAATTGGCTCAAAACAAGGATCGAATATGGAATTTCCTCATCAAGCGCCCATGGTACTAATCACTGTGCCACCGACGAGCATAAGCACAACCCGTAATCTGAAACCGACCACGCGTCGCAGGCCGAGCCCGACCCCACCGTAGGTGGGGTATAGGGCTCGTATGAATATATGACCAGAAATAGAGACGAAATGTCATTTAATTTGTTTGAAAACTATACTGCCAAATAATTACTGTGACAACTGCGCTCCGATTGGCCAGCCCGAATTCGAAATAATTGACGGGTGTCGTCAATTGTTTCACTGCAAATCGACCAGTTTTACTTGAGTTTTGCTATCATGGACAAAAATTGCAAAATTGCATATTTAATATTTAATTACCGATGAAATGTGATTCCGTTTGTTTTGTAATTAAGTGTTTTGCTGTTTTTCTAACACCACCGAATGGAACAGCCCCCATTGTCAGAGATATTATCTTTGTTACAATAAATACAGAATATTTTTGGAATATACGGAGACGTACACACAAGTCAGTTGTTGGAGCTATACTATTTCAGCTTTCTAATTTGTGATTTCAGAGCAAATGAGAATTGCTATTTAAAAGTTTTTTTTTTTTATTTATTCAAACGGTACATGCTCATAAGTGATATAAAGCTTTACTTGATGAGTTGTCAGGGATGGATGGCCCTTATTTCGTCTCTGTTTCTGGTTGTATACTCGATGGAGTTTACTAAAGTATTCTTGATTATTTTCGACGTTCAATACTAACAAAATCGACAACATTTTAATCTAGTATACCTTTGGCTTGGTCGATCTTTGCCAACCTATGCATCTACTTATCAGTCTTCACGCGAAGTGATAAGACCGGTTCAACAACATTTCCCTGTCGACGAGACTGCTCGATTCGACTGTACGGAATTTCAGTCTAGTTTTTCGGGCACGTGCTAGACGATATTCATTCACGCGTAGGAATGAATGGGGGAACGACTGCGGCGCTGGCGCTGAAACAGTCGGTGAGTCGACCGCTGCGCGCCGCACGCACGCGCATGCCCGCGCGCACGTCGCAGGCGTCCGCGCACCGCGAGTGTCACCGCCGCGCCGCCTCCGGCCGCGCACTGCGCCTCCCAGCCGTAGCCAGCACCGCACCGGATCCTCTGTCGGTGCGTCATACCACTTTTTAAAACTAACTCTCGAACGTCGACCTTGAACGGTATGAGCTGGCTTCATTCACTTTTATCGCGTTTCTTCAACGAACTATACTGTATTAGCACGTACGATGACGAACCGTTCGCCAATTGAACACAATTAAATGATCAAATAAACTTTGGCGGTAGTTCAAATGGTATTAATTGGATGACTAGAACTTGATCCGTCGTTAACTGATTCACAAAAATTTCCTACGTCGTTATCTTACTAATAGTTTCAATACATTAGGAATCAAAAGTACATATGGGTATCGGCAGGTACATCCTGCCTCCTAATAGCTATCTAAAAACGTATCGAAAAACATGTTCTCATAGCTATTGGTTTTGATAAACTACTATCAACTCCTTCCTTTCCTATTTGTAATGACTCCGATATTAAAGATTTATCTACATTTTAATTGTACAAATGAATTAGCAAAATCGTTTAAAGATCGCCGCGGATACGTCTCATGTCCGCCTCCATCCAATAACAATTATGAAGCAGCTAATCACGCGGTCACCTAATCATAAATATTTCTATATTTACCACCCACTGACAGGAAATTAAAGCTATTAACTACTGCTGTCTGATCGTCGGCATCGGAGTCCCGTTGCAATTTGCAAGCATGCATTATGTGTAGTATACCGATGCAATTTGATGCTATATTACGCTACACAGGAAGCGCAGTCTGCACTTCTCTGAATTTAGTGGCATTCACATAAAACGCGTGCCAAAGCCGGCAAAAAATTTGCATTTATTTCACTGATAAAAAATCACTTGAAGGTACTCTTGTAAATGGAATAGTGAGGTAGTTTCTTATCTCTGTAAAAGTTAAAAGCCAATATAAGTTTTTTATTTAAACTTTTAAACGTTATCAACGTGGCGCCAGTCTATATGTGGGCTTTTTTTGTGGAAAATAACAAATTCTTTTAAGTCGTATACGGATAACAGAACACTAAGTTTGGTTGCTAGTTACTTTATTTGATTGGAATTTGTGATAAGTGTAGATAAAACCGAGAAATCATCCGCGGCGCGTCTAAATGCGGTGACATTTTCGCAGAAAGTGACTTCGTCGAACGACAACAACACACTGTTTGTGGATACATCAGCCCGTCATCTGCTGCCTGTTTATAAATAATTTTCTTGACGTCTGAAGTTTCGTTTTCGAGAAAACAATTGTTCCTCAGAAAAACGTTCTTTTTAGACGTCTCAGAACGATTTTGTTCCGTGTTCACTACCTGCAAAGTGCATGTAGTAGACCTGGGTTATGTAACTACCCTGGGCGTCAAAAATTTTAGAGATTAGTCGCAAAATTTAGCGCGACAGTGCGCGCGTGACTGCGTGTGCATCGAGGGGCGGACGGCCGGACAGCGCGACCTCGCCAGATAAATCTATCAATGAACGCGATAAGGGGACGCGTGTCACGCAAACAGAGGAAGTGCCCTAACTCGCCTCATGCGAGGCAGACCTCGTCCTACCACATTCCCGGTCATCATTCTTCGCTATATCGCAGAGTCAGTTTCAGCAACCTCAATTATTACTACACAATAAAGATTGAGTTGTAAAAAATAGGCACTTGACAAAATCTAAATCTTAATTACTTACCAATGTCGGTAAATTTTTTAAGTAACAATAGAGCTTCTTGCCAGAGTTCGTGCAGGGAAGTACCTTACCTATTTCTGCCGTAAAGCAGTAATGTGAGCATTACTGCGTTCCGGTTTTGAAGGGTAAGGGTGCTGGTGAAATTACAGGCACATGAGACTTGTCAACATTTATGTCTCAGGGTGACGGACGCGGTGACAGTGCCCTTTGAGTGGCATTGCAACTGTTATGGACAGGCGTGTCGCTTACCACCAGGCGAACAACTTGTTCGTCCCTTCATTTAGTATCATAAAAAAAATATAAAAAAAAGGATTTTAGGTAAAACGAACACACACAAAATAGTGTAGAAAAAATTTCATAGGTTTCTCACACATGGCGCTTCGGCAAAAATGTTGTTAGAAACCATAAAGAAGGATCTGCAACAAGTACATAAATACAAATATATAATAACCATTACAAATAGATTTCTTAGGTTTTCGTGATTGCTACCAAACAGACCCAACCGTGACCATGGGACCTGCAAAGAACCCGAAACGTTGGTTTGTTTTAAAAGCAAATACTCGTAATTTAGATCTGAACAAATAGATAGAGGAAAAGGTTGTAATGTGGCCCCCTAATTTGTTTTATTGGTCTCATTTAAAAAATACTTGACCACGAAATCATATACATATATACGTTATAGTGACCCTTATTCATTTACCTATGCATACTTTACAATATAATAAATAAAATAACCACAGGATAATAAAATATATTTGTATTTAAAAAATAATCAAATTTCGCAACTCGAGGTCAAGGGAGGGTTATATGGCACCCGGGGGTCATATTGAATGTATCGACTTTAGTTAAAAGTCTATCGGCAAATGTAATAAAATCGCAGATGTAATATTCGCCTTCAGGACCTGCACATGCTGTATGAGCCCATAAGTTGCAACTTTGAATTTGAATTGAATCCACTCCTCTCCACGTCTGTCATTAGAAAACCTGATGTCGCAGAGTATGCAGTTTGTATCTGAGCCTTCAGGTATCATATTTGGGTAGACGTCGTCGTCATATTCAGAGTCCGTTTCTATAATAGCTTCACTTTCAGAGCTACTGCTGGGTGTGACGTCTCTCTGGCAGACGCCAATATATAATAGACATTAGCCCTGCTGCCACTAGCCCCTCCAACTTGACTATCGAGATCGCGTCCCCGTCCACATCCGTGTCCTCGACCACGTCCACGTCCACCACGCCCTCGAGTTTCTGCTAACCGTAAAGATTCAGTTAATTGATTTTTGTAAGGTGACGATGTAATTACTTTTGCTGTTGTAGCCTTTCTCCCACGATTACAAGTCCTAATGTTGGCCCTGGGAATACGAGTAGGTTGAATG
>NW_020654594.1:6294-16825 GCF_003589595.1 Hyposmocoma kahamanoa
GATTACAAGTCCTAATGTTGGCCCTGGGAATACGAGTAGGTTGAATGTCTTCTGGTAGAACCAAACCACTCTGCGGCTCTTGTACCGATGTACTCACTCCTGGGGCAATTGGTCAACAACAGCATGATAATCTGGAGTGCTAGAAGGTTGAACACTATTAGAAATCCAAAATAAAAATCTAATTAAATGTTACATAGGTCATACATGTTATATGACCCCCGGGGCCATAATACAAACAACGTGAGGGGACCAAACTACAAAAAACATAAAATATAAAATCAAACTACATTACGTGTATTTATAAATATTTAATGTGCATTCTAGTAGTAAGGTAAAAGTACACAGAAACGCAAGGTGTGTGATTTCCTCTTTTTCGTCTAAAAAATATTTTTTGCAATGAAACTTAAAATAGGTATGGAATAATTACACAAAATTCATCGTTTTCGCCCATGATATTGGGCAGAAGTAGGTTATAACCCAGCCCATCTTGGACTATACATTATATCAACCACCCATATTATAATTGTGTTTTGTCTAAATAATTATAATTAAAAAAAAACTACTTCAAATGTATGTGGCATTTTTATTGAAATCGGTTAACAGAAAGTGGATGAAATTCAGTAAACCGGATTCATCGCCTAAGAGTGTCACCACACTTATCAACGCTTTAAGCCGGTCAGAAAAACCTTTGTATCCAGGAACGTAAGAGCGATAAAGACGTGCGTTTGGCATCGGTTCGTACGAACGCGAACGCGGCTTGACACAGGTCGGCGAGGAATCTGCTTCCTGCGAATTTCCGTTTGCATCCGTACGCATGCCGACGACGCACTTTTGATCCTGGTTTAGAAACAACTGGTGTGAGACGACGCGCGAACGGCCGCGTCGACGACGAATCGGCTTAAGGCTCAACTTATATTGTAGTGGAACGGAAGAAATTCCGCGGAAGATTTTGGCTCGTATTTAGTTTGTACGTTACACATTTCACCATAAAGTTAATTATGCTATGTACAATATCGTTACAAAAATTCGCTTCCAGTCCGTTCCACCGCAATATAAATTGAACCTTAATGCGGCAAGTGTGGTTAATAATCGCATCAATACGATTCCGCGTGGATAAGTTTGGTGACTTCCTAATTTGCCGCCCTTATTGGTTAAAAGTTTTCTTCAAACTTGAATGGACCAAAAAATAATCATCACAAACGGTTCACAAAAAATTTGTCAGAGTAATCTAAAGACGACTCTACTTACATTTTGTTCAAAATAAAAACGCGGGAATAAGATACTCGTGATTAGCAAGTTCGTGCCATACATCGTTACATTATGTAAACCAAAGCGTAGGCAGAGTAATTTTATAGTCATCGATCGAGTGCGGTGACAAAACTGTACGCCATCGACATCAGAGCCTAAGATGGCGATGCTGTACGCAAACAAATCGTATGTCGCCATTTGTAAACTACATATAACATATGTCGAACACTAATTGACACGGAGGCGGGGAACATGGTTTGGTGAAGGACCTCGTAACTAGTGATGCACGCAACAGGCCTCCGTTTCTGCTTCCGCAAGTTTTGTAACGGAACTTTAATCGGAAGTTTACTACGTTTGCTTGGTGGTGGGGCGTACATTTCAGCCGTTGTGTTGTGCAAAATGCAATTTATGAAACTAAAAACAAGACTTATTTGGAACTATGTCGGTGATATCTTTATAGTATTTACACTTCCGCTTTCGCATCCGCTTCCGTTTCCATTTCCGCTTCCGCAAAGATTTACTTTTAACATCTGTATCTGTTTCTGCTTCCCAGTAGCAGTAGAGCTCCTTATGAAAGACTTAGTCTAGGGAAGTACTGCCAAATTACCTATTTCTGCCGCCAAGCCGTAATTTTATTACCAAGAGCTACAACTGTATTGGACAGGCGTGTCACTTACCACCAGGACCACGACTTGTTCGTCCCGTCACTTGGTATCTTAAAAATATAAATAAAAAAATATTCAGTTTTGACACTTCTATTGCATCGCTACTGGTAACTTTTGCATTCTTATTGGACGTAATAATATTTTTGAAGCGCACAGCGAACATTAAATAGCTTATCGTGAGATCAAATTGAGATGTTTTCATATTCATTTATTTAAATCATCATAGATATTATAGTAAGTATGCATAGAAAACATATGAATCCTGCAGAGCACTGCAACGTAGTAATGAGGCAAGTTAACGTTACAGACGGATGTTTGCGTGCAAAAACCACATTATTTTTAAATTATGCAGTTTTTTCCCGTTTTTTTTTGTTTATCATTGACTTTTTTACAATATCAAGTGACGGCACGAACCACTCGTGAGCCTGATCACAGATTACTTAATAGTTACTACGTAACAGATTCATCTTTCTCATACAAAATCGTAAAATACCTACGCTATAATAGCCTACATAAATCTGACTACTGACACCAGGCGCTCTTTACGAGGAAAAAGAACCTAATACGCGCTCAGAGAGGTGAAAATAACATTGCCCGCCGTGTGCTGTTGTGAGGAACCGAATGCTAGGGTTGTACAAGGATTGTAATGTAGATGAAAGGCTTGTCAGCGATACAATTAGCGGTAGGCACTTATCGTGTAACCTCGAGCGACTAACGGAGCTCTGGCCTGGTGGTAAGCGATACATACTACCTACACATAACAGTTGCCTAAATCGCAAAGCTCTGAGGGGCACTCGCCATTGCGTCCAGCGCTCTGAGTCATAAATTGGACAAGTCTCGTGCGCCTGTACTTTCACCAGTATCCTTACTCTTCAAAACCGGAACGCAGTAATGCTCACATAACTAGCTGGCGGCAGAAATAGGTATGGTAGCCGTATTTCCTTGGAAGAACACTTTCACAAAGAGATCTACTGCTACTTAAAACTTTAGGGTGAACGGTTTAGCAGGATCAACCGGCGGTTGTGCAATGAGCCAACAGCTCCGGTAACTATCTGGAGAATAGGGAGGGCGCCGTACGTGCTCCTAGGGGCGCTCACCCAAGGCACTAGCCTCTTGAGAACGGGTGGATCTAGGGTCAGGACCTGACTGATAAGGTCTCTGTGCCGGTTTGCTTGCACTTAAAGGTTGGGTAAGGAGGGCGCTATATTCAAAACTTAGTTAAAGATATGCCTGCTGGTATAAACATGTTATGATACGTAACTATTGTTCTATAATAAAATTATTAATACAAAAATCGAATACTTAAAAAGAAATTGCTCCGATTCGACTGGATTCGAATTAGCGTCTCCTAGCAAACACTGCTAGACGCTATGCCAACTAAGCCACAAAACCAACCAGCGGAACCATTGACTTACAAATAAATGGACGACGGGTCTAATACAAAAACCACGAAAAAAATGTCCCAAGTCAACCTATTTAAACGTGGTGACATGTAAAGGAATATGAAAAAGCTGAAACGTTGAATTTAAATTGTAATGTCATCGCAGTACTGTCTAATTTTGCTTGCTTCGCTGTCAGTCGAACAAACGAAGACTAAAGCGTGAATGACGCTCTGTATACGATTTTAACGCCCTATAAGTTCGGACACTTTTTAGCGCGGACCCGACGTCCATATAATTGTAAGTCAATGAGCGGAACTTACGAATTTTTCTATAAGCTTGTTGCAGATCTTTGTTTTTTAACTACTTTTTTCCGTAGCGCCATCTTTGAGAAATCTTTTAAACCTTTACAGCTACCAGCAGCTGACTGAAAGATGTCGCTTTAATAATTTTGATTAAGTTTATTGAACGTAAGAATGTTTCATCACCACAATATTCAATTATTTTTTGTGAATTTACTCCACTAGTGTGTTACTTATTAATACAAAGATGCTATGTCAAGTAAGAACCAGTAACAAACCAGCTACAACGTAATCATTTTGTTAGATGATAACTTTAAGGACGTTTTCAGTACTTTGACAAGTATCTTATATAAGCCCTAAGCAGAAATCGATACTTTTGTAGGTACATACTAGTCATTCATTGCGCTTATTTCATTAAACACTTTTTAAAAGTCTTTAAAAGTAAAAAAATATGCCTTGTTGTCTGTATTATTTTTCCCAGTACCTATTTCATAACTACTGTATGTGTTATTAACATAATAGGTTTCACATTTATGTATGAATATAAATAAAAAATTGATAGTAATAAAAGCTCCGAGAAAATAAAAATGAGCTTATTAATTAGCTACCGTAAAAGTTCTGAGCAAATAAAAATACAGCAACAACCGCATGTAATATTAAAAGTTCTGAAAAATCAGTTTAATTTATATTTTATTGAAAAAAATCACCTAAAATGTGAATATGATGACAAATCAACGATCTACAAGGTAAAATTTTATAAAAAGCACAGTGGAGAAAATGTGCTATTGTCATTGGACAGTTTTGAAAATTTAAGTGCCAATGTGCATATTCGTTAGATATGACGATGAGAGCAGAATAAGTGACTTGCGACTTCGCTGGGCATGAAATTGTTGCACCATTGTAACAATTAAATGCCATTGCCTTTTGAAGGTCGCAGGTACCGCCAACTTTCGCATCGAATAAGGTGCATACCATATCGATAGGTTGCATAATCACATGCCGGGCTCGTGGTCCGCTTTCCACCTGCCCACGGACGTCTGTGGGTTAAGAATTTGGTGCTAGAGATAGCCGGTCAGGCGAATGCATCGCGTTGCGAAACTCGGCGACAAAACGGGCGACGAAACTTAGAATACATAATGCGTAGGAGCCGCTAAGTATGCTGCCCACGGATGGCGGTTATAAAGCCTTTATAATTATTAAAATAGTATAGTTAAGTAATGAAAGGGCTATATCTATGTAGATATTTGTTCGTAGTAAAGATGTAACAGTAGACTAGCATTAGAAATAATGATATAATTGATGTGTGTATATTTCAATGGCAAATGTTCAGATATCTAATTAAGGCTGTTTCAAGATTTATAAAACGAACTTTGATTTCGATAAGCTACACAAGTTTTCCGTATTTAAAAAACGAACTTAATTTCGTAATTTCTTGAATAAATTTGGCCATTTGGCGAAGTTCGTTTTTTAAATACGACAAATTTACTTAGCCCGCCATTCATGTTTTGTCGAAGTCAGAGTTCGTTTTATGAATCTCGGCTTAAGATGCTTATTGCAATCGAAGCATCGACTATTTATTGTTCTACGTACCTAATTAACTAAAGATGGTTAAGTTCGAACCGGACAGATTAAGCTTACTCTCAAAAAACTTAACACCTACTTCATTATCTATAGCTTATAACCAATGGTTGGAATAGGATAGGAATAGGATAACCTGAAGTGAAAAAAACCGCCAAATGTTAATGAATTTAAATTATATAGATATTTATCTACTCATTTGGAACAGCCTATTCTGACCCTTGAATCCATGTTAAAGTATAAACAATAATCCACATAAACAATCACAATCTTTGCCTAATTACTGTCCACGCACACAGTCAACAGCGGAAATACGGCTGGACGTACAATAAAGGTTTTATTACCTAATTTCGTATTACTAGTAATCATTTCCGTTCACTAATAATGTTAGGTAGTTCGGGTAGGTAATTGCCTGCATTGAATGGTTGTGCAAACATCCTGTAGGTGGTGCCACATTCCCTAGAGTCGGTGTTGTGGGTTCCAAGCTTCAACGTGGGTGCGCCCCCTCTCTGATAGGCCATTTACACCGCCACATTAACATAATATGTCAAAGCAGTAAATTGCAAACGGTCTACTTTGGAGAAGCAAGATCTTGCATTGGCCAAGACGTTTTATCACTTTCCTCGTTTTTGTGCTGGTGCTCGTTTATTATAAGATTTTATTTCCTCTAAATAATAGACACTATATGTTTCTTATAATAAGTAATTAGGTTAATTTGTTTACACGGAATGCTACGTTTAAATATTGTTACTTTTTTATCTTTAAGTGTTTACCTACTTCGATACAAACAACGTTTTATTTTTCCTTCGAAATTTACCTGTTGTTGTTTTGGTACACATTATGTACTACATATGAGTGAAACCCTTCCATACGCGTCTTCACATAGTTCGGTTTTACTGATTTTTGTTGAAGAAAAAATTGTAAACTTCTCCCTCAAATATATTAATAAAGTAATATAGTATCTGAAAGAGGTATATTCTAACTAATTAAAATGCTATACAAACATTATCGCGCGTTTTGCACCACACTTTTACCTTCAAATTTTTAAATCACATACGAGGTATCACATGATAAGTGACATTTTCCACTAAAATTCACAAAACTTTGTAGCTTTGGTAAGAAAATCAGTCTTTCTCGAGGTAAAATTCAATAAAAATCTTTAAAATTTTATCAGCACAGCTATGTAATTTAGAGGCTTTTTATGAAAAATGTCACTTACGTGGTTTTACTTTTAAGCGGGTGATATAGTTATTTTAACGTATAAGTTCTAATTATGCTTATAGTGACTAAATTGGAAGTCTAATGTAGTAGACTTATAACATGTAAATTTTGACTGTAACATGCTGTTGATTTTCTTACACGGTCATTCTTGGGCTAAGGTGCACTAACAAATATCAATGACAATTTTTATTATTTAAATATTCAAGTATGATCGTGTAATAATTAAACAACATTTCACGGACAGTAGTCGAATTTTAAATAATATTGCACGACAAAAAATCGAATACTTAAATAACAAAATTGCCACGGAAATTAGATACTTTTATTTCTACAACCTTAAAACGATCGTGTGTTCCATCTTATAGTATCGAACTAGGTAGATTCTTTTCAATATGCCTAGAACATCTCATAACGACGTCTCCTTTATAATATTAAATTAATTGCAAAAGATTGCATATGTCTACTATATCTTGAACCACAGACAAAGTCTAGTATTTTGTTAAATTATTTATTTATTCATTATTTAAGCAAGGTTGGTGAAAAAGTTTAGCATTTCGTTTATATCAAGTGACGAGACGAGCAAGTCGTGCGACTGGTGGTTAGCGACATGTCTAACCATAACAGTTGCAGTGTCATTCTGAACTTTAAATCGAACTGCGCACAAAGAGGTCCTGTGTGCCAAAAACTACCTCAAATGGCTTTGGTTGATTTCGCATCACAGTGAGTGTTGAATCAATGGTTTTGGAATAAATATATAGTAAAATTGAGGACAAACACTGATTAGTATACGGTGTGAAAACACGATAGAAAAAATACACAAACTTACCTCGAAATTTTACAAGAAGATCGCTCTATTACAATAATAATAACTTATCTTATTAAATAAAATTCATTTCGTTTGTAAAAAAAATATTGAATAAAGCCGGGAAACGTTTTAATTCGAGCTGAGACAATTTTTTTTTATAATATCTAGTGACAGGACGAAGAAGTCGTGCGCTTGGTGGTAAGCGCCTGTCCATAACAATGGCAGTGCGACCCAGACCTTTAAATCGCGAAGACCAGGGGCATTGCCACTGCACCCTTCACCCTGAGACATAATTTGCCAAGTCCCATGTGCATGTAGTTTCACCAGCAAAGAATACCTTTATACTCACATTACTGCTTGGCGACAGAATTAAAAACATAGGGCGCACTATACATTTCCGGAACTGGCCACTTACATAAACAATATTTAAAAAGTAATTACAACATTTGAAAATAGAACTCTTTAGCTGTAGAAAACAGTTTGTGTCATCTGACTGTCACTTGTTTTTACATTGTGGCGTCATTTTAGAAATTGTTGTCTACATCACTCACTACCGCTACACATGTCTCTCAACCCTGACATTGGCAAAATCGTCGCGCAAAACGACGGAGCCATAGACACAAAAGTTGAAGTTGAAGTCTACATCACCATGGATTTAACTCGTGAAAATTTTCATAGTATGATTTTCTACGAATTTAAGTGTAATTTAACAGCAGATGAAGCACCATGCAAAACGACTATTTATAGCTGGTTTGCAAAATTCAAACGCGGTCGTGTGAATCTCAGTGACGAATTCCGTGATGGTCACCCGTCCACTGCAGTGAACAACAAAAACATAGATTCTGTGCGCCGTATGATCAAAACAGACAGGCATGTGACATACCATGAGATTCGGGCATCTTTGGGCATGGGTATGAGTCAAATACAATCAATACTACACAAACATTTGGGTGTGAAAACGCTGTGCTCTCAGTGGATCCCACACAATTTGACTGAGGCTCAAAAAACGGATCGCGTCACTTGATGCAATGCCACGCTTACCAGATTCAACGAAGGGGCGTCAAATTTGGTGTGGAACATAGTAACAGGTGACAAAACATGCGTTTATAGTTACGATCCCAAAACATAGCAGCAATCGAGCGTATGGGTCTTTCGAGATGAGCCAAAACCAACCAAAGTGGCGTGCCTGGCAAGTGCCTCTAAGCGGATGATTGCTTCTTTTTTTAATAAAACTGGACACGTGTCTACTGTTGTTTTGGAGAATCGTTGTACCTTGAATAGTGATTGGTACACGACCATTTGTTTGCCGGAAGTTATTGACAAACTCCGTAAAAAAAATCGTAAACGCCGTATAATCTTGCACCACGATAATGCCAGTTCTCACACGGCCAGACAGACAAATGAATTTTTGAAGGTGAACAACGTTGACCTTATGAGTCATCCCGCGTACAGTCCCGACCTGGCATCTTGTGACTTTTCTTTATTTCCAAAAATTAGTCAACGATTTTCATCACCTGAAGAGGCTGTCGAAGAGTATGAAAAATATGTTTCAGAGATAGTCACGGAGGAATAGCATAAATGTTTTCAAAATTGGTTCATTTGTATGAAAACTTGTGTTAACGCTAACGGAGAATATTTTGAGAAACAATAAAATCATTTCTGACAATTGATAGTATTTTTTTCTTATTCATTCCGGAAACTTATAGTGCGCACCACGTATAGTGTCAGTACTTCCCAGGACGAATCTTTTACAATGAGCTATACTGCTACTAAATGTGAACATAAATGCATAAGAACTAAAATGCTTGCTACACAGACAGACGGATGCGAGGCGCCCGAATTGCCGACGACCCGGAAATGCGTCGGCGCAGACTCGCCGATGTAATCTAGACATACGCGGGCTCTGCCACGTGAGTCCAACGTCCAGATTTCTATATTTCTTCCTTAAATAAACACCTGATTCGTCATTATAGGTAAATAAATAGATTAATGTATTTCTTCTTTAATTAACACTAACTTACATACTTTTTTATGATACCAAGTGACGGGACGAAGGTGTCGTGCGCCTGATGGAAAGCGACACGCCTGTCCAAAACAGTTGCAGTTTTTTTTTATAAAAACATAAGTGCGCATTTGACCTCTATCTCACCTGATGGAAAGTGATGATGAGGTCGACTATGTAGCATGCACACCAAAATAATGCCCATTCACGAGAGTGAATTACCAAGTACTTGTACTTGGTGTAACGGGCTGGTGTCCACAACTCGAAGTCAAGGCGCCTATTTCTACTCTCACCTTAAAAAGGTCCAAGTCATAGCGTTCGGGGAACAAGTCCGCAGGCATGGAATTCCACTCCCTAACCGCTCGCCATATAAATGTGGAACAGGCTTCGTGCGAATCCTGGGAATATCCACGACATAGGAATCCCAGCCCACGTCTAGTCCCCCAATGGAGAGGTTAGGCAATGCCACTCAGAGCTTTGAACCGCAAAGATCTGAGTGTCACTGCCACTGCGCCCGTCGTCTTAAGACAGAGTTGACAAGTCCCATGTGCCAGTAATTTTACCAGCACCATTCAAAACCGGAACGCAGTAATGCTGAGATTACTGCTTGGCGGCAGAAATATGTAAGGTGGCAGTACTTCCCTGGACGAACTTTTTCCAAGGAGCTCTACTGCTTCTAAAATTTCATTTAATGTTTTATAATAAACAGACATCGAAATGGACTGGATATATTTACCTAAACTTCAAGAAAGTAGCACAGAGTGGATGACACCTCAGAAATCCCGAAACTGTCTTATATTTTGTTCTTTAATATTGTGTATTTAGTAATTACTTTACTACGATAGAGTATTAAGAAAAATTGTATAATTGTGAGTAAAATCACGGTTTGAAGAGATAATTATTAATATAATTGATAAACGTTATTATCACAAGGTCAAATTCAAAGAATCGTTTATTCCATAGGTAAAATAAATTTACACTTAAAAACGTCACATTTAAGCTACTGCTTGTTCACTACGCTGACATCCCTGAGAAGAACGAGCAAGAAACTCTAGGGATTGCTCTTTTCAAATAAACTTAAATGCTATGAAATACACTTTGAATCTAATTTGTGTTGGATTCTGGAGCCGTGTCGACTTTCCATACATCTTTATCTAACATGTAGACTTCAATTTTGTGATATGATTTTTCGATCAAAATATTTTTAATGTAGTTTTTAAACTTAGGAAATGATAAACTTAATATATGCTCCGGAATCTTATTGTAAAAACGTATACAGTTCCACATAAAAGAGTTGTTTATCTTGGTTAAACGAAATCGTGGTACCATGA
>NW_020654595.1:0-7388 GCF_003589595.1 Hyposmocoma kahamanoa
TTTTCGAGTCTTTTTTGAAAACGGAGTAAAATGACATTTTTGTAGTTTTGCTATTTTTTTTTTTCATTAAGAGTTTTAGCTTGGATACAAGTCTTTGAGCCATATCTTCGTTTAATTATCGGGATCCTCAGTGATCTTTTTCATTGGGGTTCTACCACAATGAAAAATATCACTGAGGATTTACATTATGTTTTCTCTTTCTAAATAACTTAGTTCACTTGTTCGGGTTTTTTAAATAGTCTTATGCGGCGGGAGTCAATATTTATGTTTTACTTTCACTTAAAACCATTTAAATCACATTATCTTCTATCACTTTGAACAAAAACTTTGAATTCGTAATTATTGGAATTCTTAGGATAAAGTTCGTTGTAATTTGGTTTAAAATAAGGAATATAGTTCTAACTTTCTTCATCACTATTTCTTTCTTCGTTTTTTCTTCACAATATCTTTAAAATAAAAATCTTTGTGAAAGCTGTACTTCTAACTTCAAAAGCCCGCCATTTTTCTGTATGTAGTTTTGCTATTTTCCAAATTTTAAATAGTTATGTAGTTGTTGTCGATAGTTTTATCGATAGATTGTGAAAGAAAATAAAATTTTGCCAAAAATTACAGCATTGTGAATGTTACGAAGTTATAATGATAACTAATTGCGTTATTGCCTTGTTATTTTGACAGTTTGCCTACTAGTATCTTAGAGCATATAGGACGTGAAGCGCTATTAGCGTTGAAAGGGTTATAACCCTAACTAGCCGTGAACAGATTCACGGCAATGAAATGGGAAACTTCCGGCCTACAAAATTTATTAAAGTAAAGTTTAAAGAAAGGGCTGTAACAATAAAAAGGTAAATGTAAAAAAACAGTTACAACAGTATAAAACATTCCCTACACTTTATTATTAAGGCACTTATCCCTAAATGGGCCGAGTAACTGAATTACAGATTTAGGTACACGAAGCCTGTAGACTTATAAATTATTACACATGATTTAACTTATTAAATGATTACAAACGTAGTAAAGAACCAGAATTAGCGATTATTCGCGATGGAATTTGGAACAGCTTCGACTGTTGTGGCGGTCGAGCTGGGAGTGACCGTGGTACGAAAACAAAAGTAGAAAGTGAAGGAAGATGGAACAATTCAAATTTAAAATTTAAATACATGTAAAATAAAAATAAATGATAAGATACAAGGCGATACAAAAAGGTGAGATGACGGTGTAAGGAGGTCACACCGTCACAACGTTATGTCTCGAACAAAACTTTCTGCCACTTTTTTAGGGGCGGGGGGATAGTACTACAAGCAAACAGGTGCACTCAAATACAACATTGAATTGAATGTCACTATGATCTCACACAAACAAAAGTCTATAACACTAGCTTATTTTACAAATACACAGATAAAACACACATTAATGTCATATCGATTCTCATGAATATACTAGAGACGGAATGTTATCGACGTGACGGTGTCGATATGTATTACGTACTGGTTAATCATGTATATGAAAAATGTAATTCCACTCTTGGCTAGACTGGATGTAGTGAATTTCTTTTTCCAATTTTGTGTGTAGTGTAACAGTGGTATTGTTTTACTTGTTTTTGCCAGAGGAGATTGACTTACCAATAAATGGATGACAATAAATACTTGGTAGTTATGACGTGCCGTAAGAAATGTATCGAAGTTTGGAATTTTTACATTCCAACTAGACGTAAACTCGAAGTTTCATAATCTCGAAAACAGATTATTTTGGTGGCTTATTACAAAGAAAAGTTTATGTTAGTTTGTTGTGTAATATTAATATAAAATAAGCTAAAAAGTACATTTGGGATTACAAAAATTCGAGGAAACATTACTTCGGGCAAATATATTTTGGGACTTATGATTGATAACTCCAAACAGTAAAACGAATACAACAATCTTTTGTTAGTTATTTATTACTAACATTTAATAAAAAGTCATTTTAAAAATAAGATTAACATTAAATTAACTCTATAGTTTCTTTGTTCTAAGTCCAAATATTTCAATCGCTTGTGTTTCTAAAATTGAAATTGACGTAACGGGTCTCTTTCTGTCTTTTGCGCATATTGTCTGGTGTAGGATAAGGAGAGTTAACTATTTGGTTATTTTTATTTTTGCTTTTGTAATTTATGTGTATTATATGCATGTACTCATATATGTAATTTTTATTTTTTTACAGTATGGCATGGTTTATGATTTAAATCATCATAAATCATACCATATTATATTAAACAATTACAATTTATTTTCATTATTTATTATTTATTACATTATTATTTAATATACAACACGACGGTGAAATCAATTTGAGTAAACGTCGTTACATAATCTGTCGATAAATATACGAGCTAAAAGAACGCGTCGTCGCTTCTCTATAACGAAAAGACAGTGTCCATGAATTACTGCATTTTTTGTCTATAGTTGCCTTATAGGATGGAAGATCGTTGCCTGTTAGTAAATAGGGAACTTCATAGGCATGCTTATGTCAAAAATTCGAATGTTTTCAAATGTTTTTTATGTAATCGATAAATTGAATCAATGTGATCATTATGAAAGAAAGTCATAAAATAGAAATTTAGCAATGAATGTAAAATATAGGCTTATGTATGGAATGTTTATTCCATCCTTGGATAAACTGGATGCGGCGGAGATTTTTTTGCAAGTTTGTATAACGCAAGACGACATGTTTCGTGGCGTACTTGACGCGGTGAATTCGATAACGGAGATGAAAAAAACATCGATTTGAACGTAGTGTTTATGGTGCGATAGTTGTTTTGTACTTGTACCTTGACACAGGCTATTCCTATCGAAGACGCTTCCAGTCCTATATGCTCTAAGGGTCGTATTCCAGAACTCTACTCAATGCTCAAGTCAGTTGAGTATGATTTACGTATTTTACGTGTTTACGTATTTTATAGTTGGATTCTAGAAATTCGAAACATCGATACATTTCTTATAGCACGTCAGAACTACCAACAGAGAGACACAACTATTTTCACATTTATTATATGTGTATATACTGCACAACTCTTATGACTTGAAGTGAATTCGTATAAAATTCAACATACTACAAAATTAATTAATATTGACATTAAGACTACTCCACCACTCTTGTGTTCAAGTAGTTTTCACTAGAAGCTAAATATGGTGCATTTTGTTATTTCCAGTAGAAGTAAGCTAAATAATGAATAATTTTTGGGCCTTTAAATTGTGGTAAACAAAATTAAGCAACACTGCAATGACATCACAATTTAAATTAAATGTTTTAGTTTTTTTATATTTCTATACATGTCATTACGTTTGTATAGGTTAACTCCGGCCATGCTTGCGTCATTGGCTCCAAAACGGTGACCGTGAAAAGCGGTTTTTAGATTAGACTGGATTGTATGTATTGTCTGTATAGATAAATTGTTATCAATATACATTTTAAGAAGCCCTTTACAGGTCCCATGGTCACGGTTGACCATGGGACCTGTAAAGGGCCCGAAACGTCGGTTTGTTTGAAAAAATAAATATACGCGATTTAAATCCGGAAAAATAGTTTCATTTCCTATGTGTAACAATCGCTAAAACCTAAGAACTCGATAAGAATAACCGGATTTAAAAATAAAAAAATATTTACTTTTTGATTTTGACGGAGATTTAAATAATATAATTGAAAATCAAATAATTATACATACACCTGTAATGTTGGGTTATGGAAAAATTTCCATTTAGAAAAAATCATATTTTTCAGAAAACAAATATTTTTCCAATATTTATTATTTAATTTTCCACATTTGACGTTAACACCTGTCAAAGGTTGGTTACTCCACGAAAACGATAAAGCCATTAAAAAAGGTTTTTTTGCTTCTGTAAAATAATTTTAAATGTTGTTTTTCTCTATGTGGCTTTTAGCTATTACAAGTTTATTTTATAATTCACGCTAAACAAAATTTCAAAAGATATTTCTAAGCGTAGAACATATATGACAATTCAAAATTAATTTTTGGAATTTTTTAAAATTTTCCAATTTTTCGGGAATCTTTCTGGAAAACTTTCCACTATATGAAATTTTTCAGAAAATTACCCAACAGTACATGCTGGTGATACTAGCTCACCTGATAATTTTGGCTTGTCTTCCGATGAAAGTGAATAAAAATTTAAACTACGAAGTTTTTTGTCTCGCTTCATATTTTGCAATTCAACTGCAAGTTTGACCTTGTGAACATTATTAATGTAACTACACTAAAGCAACAACTATAGATTATCACTGTGATCATTTAAAATCCTTATCCATTATTTATATGAATTCCACATTGCTTAAATAAATGTTAATAATTCTATTTTATGTCTAGAACCATTGACTTCGGAAACAAATGGACGTCGGGTCCGCGCTAAAAAGTGTCCGAACTTACAGGGCGTTAAAATCGTATACATGATTGATAATCACGCTCTCGTCTTCGTTTGTTCGACTGACAGCGCGCTTGTCAATGATGCCGTATTGTGTAGTAAAACCTTGTAAAAATTACTCAACTAAAGTGAAAAAACAGGATGGTATATCATATTTTCAGTAAGTACTACATTGTTTAATCACAGTTATCATTTAAAAGTGTTATTTTATGCCCTAGTATATAGAGTATTTAATTTATATTTAAATTAATCGTAAATATAATTTACAAAGCAATTTACAATCAAAATAATCAAATAGCTAACTGTCTCTTTCCGACTCATTGCTTGCGTAAAAGACTGAACGAGACCCATCACGTCAATTTCAATTGTTAGAAACACAAGCGTTTGAAATATTTAGAACAAAAATTTCATAGAGTCGCTTTGATGCTAATGTTATTATTAAAATATTTTTTTAATACATATTAGTAATACTTTCAAATATTGTTGTACTCTTTCTACGGCTCGGGGTTACGAATCAGAAGACTGAAAATACATTTGCGCGAAATAACCTTTGTATGAATTTCCATAATCCCGAAAATATTTTTTTAGGTTTTTCGGGAGAAATATGTGTATGGCCTACATTTCTTTCTCTCGTTAGTTTCGGTGTAATTTCTGGTTGTCTATATGTGTGTCCATGGCACCCGCGACTCAGGGTTTCCCTAATGCGGGGCAATTTTGTGTGTGTGCGTTATTATAATTATTATTATTAATTAGTACCTAACTGTTTATTTTGGAAAGCGTTTCTCTTGCGCAATCAATATCGCGCATTTTGAATTTTGTAATTATCTCACAATGGCAAATACCCTACTACCGTCATAGCCGTACTTTTTCATGCACAAGAAACATTTGCAAGAACTATGAGCAGTACGATTATGCCTGTTGACGGAATCAACCGTCGTCAGTGATAAACCGTAATAATTATATTGAATCAATGTAAGCACTACGGCATATAGAAAAGTGGTGACGTTTTTGAGCGCTGTATAATTTCAGTACTATGCACTAACGGGTTAAGAAAAGAAAGGAAACCAGAACTGATGCAAGCTTGATAAAAGACCATAATATTAAAGCTTTGGTATGTGATTACATCAATAAGTGAACTGTGCATAGAAAGGAGAGGATACAGGAATTTATCCAGGAAACATAGCTTTAACTTAAGAAGAAAGTGACAAGACGTATTATCAGAGAACATCTTACACCGCCAAAATGCATTAAAAATCAAAAGTTGGATGAATGACAAAATATACCAACCTAAGAAACAACGAAGGTAATTGAAGCAGACTGACAGTGCGAATTAAATAGGATTTTTTTAAAGTTTAAGCAATTTGTAGCTTTCACATGCAAACAATGCATAATAATACAAATAGTACAACCTTGATAGCCAAACAGTTTGCACTGTGGGCACTGGATGAGAAGTTCCCGGGTTCGATACCGGTAGGATTAATTTAACAAATTAACTTTTCTAAATGGTTCTGGTCTTGGTATTCTATTGTAAGACAATCACCTGGTCTGAAACTAGGAAAATCTCTATACGTACTCCCCATGAGTATCAGAGCAATAGAATCCCAGAGCAGAACCAATTTACAAAAGTTCATTTCCCAAATTGGTTGTACTGGGAATCGAACCTGGAGTTAAGAACGATGGAATTTATTCCGGGACATAACTCATAACACCCAGGCCAAAACAACTTTCGAAAAGTTCACATTTAGTTTTATAGTTGATTGAGCTGATTTTTTACGGTTTTTTATATACTTTTCTCTGAAAAAAAAGCACACCTTTAAAAAAACTTGCGTCCTTTAACTCGTGCTCGAAATACCGCTCTCGACATCGCATCGCCTATCGCACGAATGTGTGAACGCGTTTCCACCTCTCGATACGATTGTTTCGACGAAACTATCGTCGAAACAATCGACGATAGTGTAAACGCGGTGTTATTCGCTCTTACGGATGCGTTGCGATGCCTCTACGTCGCCAAACACAACGACAATAGCTATTGCGTGATTATATAGAGTGTTGCTATCTAGCAACACTTTAAAATCAGTACAAAACAAGCAATGGTTGTCAAAAACCCAGTGACAATCGTAACGGGGCGTTGTGAAAAGTAGATAGTTTTGCTGGGTTAAAAAACGAGTGATGGTTGTGAAGCCAAATAGATAGTTTTAAAACTATCTACGCTAAATAACGCCCATCGCTATGGTGGACATTTTTGGTTTAGATAGGTACGTTGAAAGTGGATTCACAATGCAAACATTCTGGCAATATATTGACGCAATTTATCGCGTTGCGCGATAGGACCTTGAGTTGACCAATCTGAGGCCTTATCATGAACTTTACTAAAACTATTCATTAACGAAGCAGTTCAATTTGGGATTCTAAATTGAATCGTTAAAATTCGTACCATGAGCTAGTTAAAACTGATTCGCTTGTGAAACGCTAACCCGCGAATGAATGACCGATATTTGTCTCTGGTACGCTACCATTTCGTATTGTGAAATTTTTAAATGTAATGTTCTTTCTTTAGATACGTGTATATTTAGCCAGACATGTTTTTTTTAGGATAGTTTTATAGGTACTTCTGTAAAACATTAAAAAAACTTGTAAATGTCATTATTAAGTGAAACAATTAGAGAACACACGCTTCACGCCTTCTCCATCAATACTATGAAGAATAGAATTTGCATGAAGAGGCTGTACACTGAAACCTTTGCCTACCCAAGTATATGAATGAAAATTTATTAAAAAAAAGTGAATCAAAACTAAACAAATCTGATACCGAACTATTGTTCAAACTAGAAAGAAAAGAGATTCGCTCTGGACCTTTTGGAGGGAAAAGCGTCGTTTTTATTTTGACTTTCATTTATTTTGTGAATTCTAGTTTAAAGTGGAATAGGATAGCGCTATTGTGCCTTAATCGAAGATTAAAACGCGAAATTATACGAATCT
>NW_020654595.1:7398-12446 GCF_003589595.1 Hyposmocoma kahamanoa
TAAAATACCCGTATCGGCCCGTTCTAAGGAATCCCGAGTCAATCCAATCACGCCGCCTCAAATTGCCTATCCTCTTTGTGGTGGCCATATTTACAGAAATATAATTAAACGTTTATGTTTTCGGCTGAAAGACTTTGTTTCCATGGCCAGCAATAAATAAAAAAAAAAAAGAACAACGTAAGTATCAATATACCACACTTTTAGGTTATTGTTTACATTGAATCATTGACTTACAATTATATGGACGTCGGGTCCGCGCTAAAAAGTGTCCGCACTTGTAAGGCGCTAAAATCGTATACAGAGCGCGACACTCCGCTTTAGTCTTCATTTGTTCTACGGACAGCGCGATACTGCGATGACATAACAATTTAAATTTCGAATAGGTTGACTTGGGACATTTTTTTCGTGGTTTTTGTATTAGACCCGTCGTCCATTTATTTTTAAGTCAATGCATTGAATGGATGATTTGTTATCATATCACATTTACGTATAAGTACATAACTTGTTCATATTGTCAGTGTTCGGAGTACAACTGCTCAATTAAGAGTTTTAGTGGATTATATGGCGGCAAACTCACAGGACCACTTCGGCCCAACAATTGGAAAAAGTATAGGTTGCCCTCACTTCTAAATTAGAAAACAATGGTTCTAAAAACTAAAATAATGGAACTCTTAGAATAATAACGCATAGAATGATAGTTTCATAAAAAATGAACTGTCACAAGTGAGGCAAAAATCAAATTCATGTAGGCGTAAGCAACTTGTATTTGATTTTTTAGTTATCGTCCAAATTTTTTCCAGCCGCTAGGTATCATTCAAAGACTCCATTTTCGAAAAAAAATTGATAGGTCTATTTTAAAAATGAAAATATTTATGCCGAAGTAATACTCGACAAAAATTGGTTACCAATTTACACTATTATTATTTACTACGACTATGCGTCTATGAATGAATGCCATATGCCATACGATAACCGCGCGGATTCTCCAATCATACGCCAATCAAAGCAAAATGCCGCCACCGCCGCCGCCCGCGCCGAACGCTATTGGCGGCTGTCACTTCAGTCGTCCCACGTCCGTGTAGCGCTTCGTACGTGTGTGCAACGCTATCTCGCTATTGAAAACGCATTCACGTGTCACTATGTATACAAACCGCGAGTACTTTGAAATGGTCAAGTGCTATTTTATAAGTGATGAAAGCCTAAACGGAGCCCAGAGACTATACGAGTCAGAGAGCATTCCTCGCCTTCGCAATTATGGAATAGCAAGTCCTACAGTCCCCAACCGCCAAACGTTTCTGCATGTCATACAGAGGCTTTTAGACCATGGCCAGTTTACGACGCCTTCACACGCCCAAGGACGTGGTAGGCCGCGACTGTCCGTGGAAATCGAAGACGAAAATTTCGATTTTTTTCGAGAGAGATCCAAGACGAAGTACACGTGATGCAGCTCGACGGTTCAACGTTAGCCAATACGCTGTGTGGAAGCTGATGAAGCCCTATTCACACGTGTGGGGCTGTACAACCAACATAATAAACATTGGTGGTCGTATCGCAACCCGCACATGATAAAAGACAATTATCACCAAGTGCGTTTTAGTGCAAATGTGTGGGCCGGGATTGTCGGTGATAAAATTCTAGGGCCGTATTTTATTGAGGGGCGGCTGACCGGAGGCACCTATCTCAATATGCTACAAAGCATAGTCTCTGATTTGATGGACGACGTACCGCTAGCCCTCATTAACCATCCTGCTTTTCTCATCTCATCTGCAGGCTCGAGGAGCTGGGGGTGAGAGGAAATCCTCTTGATCTTTTCAGGGATTACTTGACTGACCGGAAACAGTGTGTTGGGATCGATCATTGGCTGAGCGATGAACTCCCCGTCACCTACGGCGTCCCCCAAGGTAGTATTGTTGGGCCTACCTTGTTCTTGGTCTTTATTAACACCCTGTGCAACCTTAAGCTTCCCTATATCAGGATTCTGACCTTCGCTGATTATACGGCGCTTTTCGTCAGTGGACGGAGCTGGAGTGAGGTCTTTGCCTCTGCGCAGAATGGTCTCAACGTCGTGTGTACCTGGCTGCGACAGAATCTGTTAACCCTGAATGTTTTAAAAACCAAATATATGACTTTCGCACTTAGATCCCATCTTCTGCCGTCGTTAAATTTAACTCTCAGGGTGCATACATCCTGTAACCTTAGTCACCTAGACTGCCCTTGTCCTCATATTACTAGAACTGAATCAATTCGATACCTAGGCATCATCATAGATCAATCTCTTACTTTCAAACCCCATATTGACTCTGTAGTACCTCGTCTCCGAAAGTTTATCTACATTTTCAGGACGTTACGGTATGTGGCTGACCAGAAAACTCTGACCACTGTCTACTTTGCCCTTTGCCGATCAGTTTTAGGGTATTGTATAACGTCATGGGGTGGAGCCTCTAAAACTCACCTCATTGAACTGGAACGGGCTCAACGAGCTATTTGGAAGGTGGGAGCTGGTCTTCCCTACCGGTACCCAACTAGTGAACTCTATAAGCTATGGGATGTGCTAACCGTTAGACAACTATTTGTTTGTAACACTGTCCTCAAAAAGCACTCCCTACTTGCATTTGATCCTAATATCACCAAGGATAAACGCAGAAAAGGGCACGATCTGCCAATCCCATTCTGTTAACACTAGTTTTTCCCAACATTTCTTCTGTTTCCTCGCTCCCTACTTGTACAACAAATTAAACACAAAGCTTTCTTTTTACGCTCTCCCAAAATCTCTCTGCAAAAAAACCGTATCCCGTTGGATTAAAACCCAAAATTATGAGGAGACTGAGCAACTTCTTCTTATCCTCAAATAAAACATCTCTCATTTAACTGTTCCCAAGTCGTAGTTCTCTCGCCTTAACACATTCGCACACTATACATTCCACACACCCCTTATGTACAATTCTTACACTCCTATTCAGTAACACATTCACCTTATAAACACTCCCTCACTCATTTTCACACTTTTCATATTGTGAGTTTACTTAATGTTAAACCTTTAGAGGGTTCTTTTAAATAATAAGTTTAGTTCACTAGTACCTTTATAATTCTAAATCAGGATTATTCCACTAACTTTTATATATTTTATCCTTTGTCACAACCTCTGTGCCACAACCAAATTGCTCAACTGCAGAGTGGAAGCCTGATGACCCGTAATTCAGGGTTTTCTATACCTATCTCGGGCACCAGTCTCTCACAAAACAGTCTGACCAATTTTTGGTCTTGTATTTTAAGTTCCTTACTCCTAAGCCTGTTTTGTGATTGAGAAATAAATAAACTTCATTCATTCATTCATTCATTCATTCAATATTATCAGCATGACGGTGCACCGCCACATTACGCTATCGACGTGAGGAATTATTTAAATATGGAATACGGGAATCGCTGGATCGGCCGCGGGGATCCCGTTCCATGGCCACCCAGATCACCAGACCTCACACCCTGTGACTTTTTTTTGTGGGGTGAAATTAAACGCCGCGTGTATGTGGAGGAGCTCAACGAATTGAAACTAAAAATTGAAAGTGCATTTGCACAAGTGAAAAGTGACACTACAGTCCTGAACAAAATATAAGACAATATTCAAAAACGTGCAAGAATCTGCTTGGAGAGGAATGGTTTACATTTTGAGCAATTATTAAAATACTGTTAAAGTTGTTACGCTAAGGTAATTTTTATTTGATTTTAATTAAATGTACATAAGTTGATTCAAATTTTTTAAATACGCCTTATTGCAAAAGGCATGGCCTGCTTTTATTTTTATACTTCTGTGTACGATACGAGTGCGGACTACATTTGTCGTAAATCGATGTTTTGTTTAAATTTATTGATATTATTATAAAACGTTTCTAGTTCACTAATAAAAAACACCACGTGCGTAGATAACAAAAGGGCGATGGGAAGATTCTTTTTTTTATTACTTGCTAAATACTAATTCCTTACAATTCATCGTAGGAAGCGAACCTTTTATTTGTTTGTCTCACAAACAAAAGTAAAGATTATTTTCTTTTGTTCTATACACATGGTAAAATTTTTAGTGACTTTGAAATTCAATAAGTAAATTCTTCGATGGCCTTCGGTAACACAACGCTTTAACTGCGTAGAAGTTAAGTTCGGGAAACGAACTTTCCTAATTAGGTGTGTTTATCAGGTGCATTATTTTTATCATTATTTTGTAATAATATCATTAAATTTTGTCAAACCTCTAAAACAATTTACTTATAAATAACTTCCGCTCTCGTTTTCGTGCGTTAATGTAACAAAATCTTGACTTGAATTCGAATTAATTGTCTACATTCTAAAGATGCAACTTATGTATTTTATCAATGACGCGGGGGGTGGCCTAGCGCGCATATCGAGTAGGCCGTCCACACGCGCGCAATTTTTTAAAACAATTTTGCGATGGCATATCTTACTTTTAGTATTGATTTACACTAAAAGGAAAATTTGCGCATGTTATATTTTCACTAAAGATCATAATATGAAAGTTTGGACAATGATGACTAAAAATTCACCTGTATACAAATAATGATGCCATGGAATAACATTTCCCTCAAAAGTGGGGAAATTGTATCTTGCTTAACTCATCGTTAAGTTAGAGGTGCCTACAGATTTGTTCGATTTTGTCGATCGTTACTGTCGATCAGGTGCCTACAGATATGCTCGATTTTGTCGATCGTTACTGTTGATCGACAACGTCAAGTGACAGGAATTTTCAAAAAAATATTTTTGGTAATCCTTATGGAAATGGCAAATTATATCTGAATACACGAAGGCGGACACGACTTTTCTCATTTCTAAATCCAAGTTGGCGGACACGTCTTTTCGAATAAATGCAATATGGGAATTGTTTTCGAGGTATTTGGGGGTGCTCATTACGAATATGGCACTCATTTCTAAATCCAAGATGGCGGGCACGATTTTTCATATAATGGCAAGTTGGGGATCGTTTTCGAGGTATTTGGGGGTGCTCATTGGGAATATAGCACTTATTTCTAAATCCAAGATGGCGG